>NC_034192.2:3438800-3461300 GCF_002021735.2 Oncorhynchus kisutch | reverse complement strand
CAGGCTATCCTCTGGAAGCCTGGCACGTATAATTCAGTCAATCTGTTCGACTGCACGAGCCCAGCAGTGTGCGCGAGGCACCCATCCAAGTTCACAATCCAGCCATCCGTCAGGTTGATAAGTGGACCCATGTCTGGGTGTCATCTGTCACATGTTTCAGTGGTTGGTGTTGCTAAGAGCCTCCTAGCTTCCCAGAACGGAACGTCTGATTCAGCTCAGGCTAAGCTGTTGTTTGAGTGATACCAGCAGGAAAGTAAGTGCTCTCTCTTTTTAGAGAACAGTTATCCGGGTGTTTGACGGAAAGTGACAGCCATTTATCACCAATGGAGGGACAGGGTTCACCGCCCCCAAACAAGATGGCTGTCACTCACTGTGTCTCAGTGGAATGCTCTTTCTGGTGCTTTCAGACACAGTGGAAAGCTCACACCCCTTTAGCACTCCTCACCTGTCAACAGCATGTCGTTTGACTAACAGGACTAAAGAAACCCTGCGCTTTCCACTTTGTACGGTCTGATAAGTCTGCAACAGGCTCTCACATCTTAGGTACCATGTTTGGATACTGTCAGCCATTTCAGACAGGGTCAGCCAAAGGTTTCCACAAAATAAATTACCCGTCCTTCAGGAATCCCACGCTACTGTATAGTCTAGGGAATGATGGAAACAAGGTGATGGAGTACAGTAACTCTCAGATGGATTTTGGCTAGACTTTTTATTACCGTACTGTAACAACAGGACATAGCTCTCTGTCCATGTGGGGGGTGGGGGTGTATTTCTCATTGAGTGGATTCACTTGTCGACGTACGGAGAGCCTCATTCCACTGTTATATTTCCCCTTCATCACATAAACATGGTCTCCATGGCGTCAACAGATCATCATGTGTCGTCTGAGCTAGCTGGGCTCGTCTTCACACGGCTTGTTTCAAAGGGCTAAACCTTTTTAGGGAGATTTATTTCTCCCTAAATGTATGATTGTGGTTGATTAGATTTTTGGGGATTTTTTGGTTTAGTAGTTAGTTAGTTAGAATTGTGATGTTTTGTTAGTGTACTTGACAAATGTGTGAAAGAGTATTTATTTAGATTGTTACTGTGTTGTTTGGTCTGTTCTTGTGCAGAGAGTTAGTACCCATTGAGATGGGAGCATCCTGAGTCTCTGTTTCCAGTTGAGATATTTGGGCTGCTTCTGCCTCTTATAGCCATGTTTCCAAGGCGATGTGGTATGTGAAGTGTATCTGAACAGACAAATATATCGCCACATTGTATACTGAGCAATTTGAAGTGCCTTATTACTTATTACCCATTCTTATAATTGCTCATTGATGTTTAAATTGATGTTTCATATTTTCAGTAGATTACATTTTTGTTAGCTGGTGGTGCAGTTTAAGGTGACAGTCATAGATGTAGAAAAGCACAAGATCTTCTAAAGTCTCAAATGTTTATTTTCTCCTTCGTTGTGGTCGTAGAAGGCATAGGTTTAGTAAAAGGGGGAAAAGATGTAATTTAATCTAATTCATCACTGGAGGTTTGGAGGGTATTTTAACACGTGTGTGTGTGTGTGTGTGTGTGTGTGTGTGTGTGTGTGTGTGTGTGTGTGTGTGTGTGTGTGTGTGTGTGTGCAGGGGTGTTATGCACCCCAAAAATCTATGTGAAGGTGGCTGGGGGGTGGTCCTGAGGGGGGATAATTTGGCATTTTTCAAACACCTGAAACAGCTTTTTTTCTGCAATCTAGACCCATAATCATTTTGTTTAATTATATGTCCAAATGTGTCTATTTTTCTGCATATCTAAACATACCTCTTGAGCTGTCTGTATCCTCCTGAAAGGTGGTTCTTTTTTTAAAGAAATGAAATATGCTTCTCTGCATCTCTGCTAAAATCTGGGTAAAAGATTGAAAGGAATGTGAGTCTTATTCAGTACATTTAGTTAATGCTTGCTTTTCTAAAGTCAACCAACCTTGCCAGCAGGCATGCCAGCTAAGATGGTTAGACAAGCTAGCTACTCTAACTTGATAGCCTGAAATGGCTTCATGATAGTTATTTATGAGGTTGGGAGATTGGGAACCTATCTGGGCTAAAACCAACTTTATAGAATTGCTAGGTGGCTAGTAGTATTACAGAGAAAACAACGACAACCACACACACACACACACACATATATATATATATATATATATTAATTAAACAGGCCAAATCTGATGGGGCACATGCCCCTATGGGCATGATGTATCTGTGTGTGTGTGTCTGTCTGTCTGTGTACAATAGAGAGAGAGAGAGTGTGTGTGTGTGTGTGTGTGTGTGTGTGTGTGTGTGTGTGTGTGTGTGTGTGTGTGTGTGTGTGTGTGTGTGTGTGTGTGTGTGTGTGTGTGTGTGTGTGTGTGTGTGTGTGTGTGTGTGTGTGTGTGTGTGTGTGTGTGTGTGTGTGTGTGTGTGTGCTTTGCTCTATAAGAGACCCTTAGCATGTCAAAGCACCAAGTGGCATCTGTGAATAAACACAACCCCATAGAAACACAAACCACACATTGCATTCAGGGGGGTAAGAAACAATAAAGGATTCAACAAACCATGTTGCTTCTGTCCTCACCTCACATTCCCTGTTTGAAAAGTGTCTCAAAAGCAAGTGGCTTCCAAAGACACACTCTGAAAGATAAAGATTTACAAGACAAACATTTATTTTTGCCTAAAAACGTGTAAACACAATATGATCATCATACTGTACATTTTGTACCACGTTTTATAAAGCTATATCTATTATATTGTTGTACAAAATCTAGAATTGAACAGTGTATCAGTATGTGTTAGATGAGTACTGCATCCAGACTGAACATGTGTTTATTGGAGTGACAATATTATGGTGGGAAAGAAAGAATCATCGTTAAGTAAATGAGAAAACAAATGCAATTCTGAGAGAACGGACCACTGCCGTGTGACATTTAAAACTGAACTAAAGTACACTCAACTGTCCCACTTTTTTAAAACTCTGTTGCATGTTTGGGCTTTGTGAGACTGACGATCAGCCGAAGAGGAGAATCAAGTAGTAACCTGCTGAATCTGTAGAGAAAAAAATCCATTACTGACAAACAATGAAGTGCTGATGTGTGTTCGGCATCCATTTTGTCTCAACTTGTAAATGAGTGATGAGTGAAAAGGGACACAGACTGACCGTAGGGAGAAACTGTGAGACCAGCTGCTACAACATGCAGTGTAGTATTAGAAACATCTGGACCTCTTCCAGATATCTGGGGGAATTGTTATTGAAACATATTCAAGTCTTGTCTCGAGAGAATGAACCATTTTGAACCATTGTAGGTGTGACTTCACTGAAATATCTCTTCAAATGGACAAACAGAATACAAATTATAAAAAACTATTTTGTGGAAAATATATAAACAGCAATGTACACTCTTCCAAAAGGTTCTTCAGCTGTCCCAATAGGAGAACCATTTTTGGTTCCAGGGAGAACCCTTTTTGGTTCCACATAGAACCCTGTGTGGAAAGGGTTCTACATGAAACCCAAAAGAGCCCTATCTGGAACCAAAGGGTTCTACCTGGAACCAAAAAGAGTTCTTTGAAAGGGTTCTCCTATGGGGACAGCCGAAGAACCCTTTAAAGGTTCTAGATAGCACCTTTCTTTTCTTACGAGTGTACAGGGTGTTCATTTTTCAGTTGCGTCAGTATGTAAATCGAATCATTATGCTCTCATCCACTGTGCCTCATGGCTCCTAATACGGTCGATATATTGTCTGTTTAAAACGTATGATTTGAATTGTATATATCTCTATAGTATACATGATATGTCATTTGGATGAGGTACAGTTGGAATGTACATAAGTCTACACATGTTTAATAGCTATCTGAATGTTCCCTTCCCTTCTCACCCTCCCTTGTCCTAATATGATACTCCCTCACCCCTAATGTACAGTAATAATGTTAATGATTTCCTTTGCGCCATTAGTTGATTGTTTAATAGTTCTGGACAATGAAGCTGAGTGTTAATATCACTGGCAACTCACTTATGAAGCTGTAAAATATGAACCATATTCAGTGGATTTATGGAGGCGTATTCATTTTTTAAATCAATTCAAATAAAATGTATGAAAAATGTTTCATGGCATTTTGTGTCCAGATTATTGAAATGATAGTGGTGTGGAGAAATGTATCACTTGTTAGGTCGGAATTGGAAATTGCACACATTAGGTTTATATTTAGCTTTCATATTAAGCCTCCATAACTTCATCTGAACATGTAATTACTTCAATCAAGGTGAGTAAACATCACACATATTTGGACATCATTTCAAACTTTATTTTTTTTTAAATGTAATCGATAATTAGGACAGGTCAACTCCAGTTGTAAACTACAATAACAGTTTTGCTCAGAGTTCAACTGGAGAGGGGGGGTGACTACAAAGTGAGTTATATTGCAGGAAGACCAGAACTAATACTGGACACAACCTCTTACACACTAACAACTGTACAGTACAGTAGCTAATGTATACAGTCATCTGATAAAAGTTTACATCTTTCACTGTGGATAACATTAGAAAAGGAATTTCCTTTACATCAATGAGTACTTATGTTTCTTATTAATGTATGCCCTCAAAAATTGTTAGAAAAGTTGTTAGCAATTTTGCTGTTGAGGGTACCAGCAAAATAACCTTTAAAACCCCAGTAATTGCACAAGGTTTTAACTTGACGCTGCTTTAAATCAAGACATGCAAGAAATTATTTTTTATTTGAGTGAGAATAATTTTGTCACCTCAAACAAAAAGGATGTTATGTAATATTACCAAAAATCCAATATATTTTGTTTTTCCAACAATGACCCTGAAAAATTTTAAGCTAAGCATTTTAGTAAGAAATGCTTAATTTGTATTATTCACACAGAGTATTAAATCCCCTACAAGATTTTCCTATGAGAAATTAGGAAAGAAATACATTTTATCACTACTATCCAACTCTTTGTTGTGTAGCTGCTACAGGCCCCTATAAACCTACAGGACAAACAAATAGGAACCATGCTGAGATAGGGCAGTATAAGCATCAACTTCCACTTCCTGCTTCCTATGATGCACCACTAATCCATCGGGGTGCGCTCCCTCTTCTTCCCCTCCCGCTTCGGCTTCTTGGCATCTGCAAAAACAGGTGGGCATCAGGTTAGAATCTACATGCATACTGTCACTTACCCTGCAGTCAGGTTTTTGAAGATCATAACCTGCCTTTCAGACAGTCTTCCATGAAAAGTGAATTTGCCAGTTTTCTAGATATCATGAACCATTTGGGTTTTAGTAGAACTTGTCATTGGTCATCAAACAGGGAATATCTTTTGCTATTTTTATTTGGGCCTTAACTTGCACTCCACTTCAAGATCCTGTCTCACTCATTCATTCCCTGGATGTGTTGTTAACCCTACCACAGGTTTACTGTGCATGGGGACAAACATGAAAAGTGCTTTATCATCGTCCCACAAGAGTGGCTTTAATACCTGGCAGCCGTGACAGGAACCACAGTCCATACCCCAGTCTCTGGTCTGATGAACAGGAGTAACATACCCCAGTCTCTGGTCTGATGAACAGGAGCAACATACCCCAGTCTCTGGTCTGATGAACGGGAGTAACATACCCCAGTCTCTGGTCTGATGAACGGGAGTAACATACCCCAGTCTCTGGTCTGATGAACAGGAGCAACATACCCCAGTCTCTGGTCTGATGAACAGGAGCAACATACCCCAGTCTCTGGTCTGATGAACAGGAGCAACATAACCCCCCCCCCCACACACACACACACACACACACACACACATACACCCCATGCATATATTTTGCTATCTATCCATCCATCCATCTGTCTATCTGTCTGCTTGTCTATCTGTCTGCTTGTCTGTCTGTCTGTCTGTCTGTCTGTCTGTCTGTCTGTCTGTCTGTCTGTCTGTCTGTCTGTCTGTCTGTCTGTCTGTCTGTCTGTCTGTCTGTCTGTCTGTCTGTCTGTCTGTCTGTCTGTCTGTCTGTCTGTCTGTCTGTCTGTATGTCTGTGTGTGTGTGTGTGTGTGTGTGTGTGTGTGTGTGTGTGTGTGTGTGTGTGTGTGTGTGTGTGTGTGTGTGTGTGTGTGTGTGTGTGTGTGTGTGTGTGTTTAGAAGAGCGTGAGGGGGAAAGTAAACAACAAGGAAAAGGCAGGACTCATCTATAGTCTGTTTCCCCCAGGAGTTCCTATCATTGTAGATTACAGGGTGGGATGTTGTTGGTGGGCGGTAACAGACGAGGATGTCAACTGGCTAATCAACACCTGTTTGTTTTGTACCTGATCTAAAGCAAGTTCCCACCTGCCACTAATTTAAGATCCTCCCACGTCAGTTTGTTGATGAAAGCCTTTGCCACCCTCTCCAGCTAATCTGAGAAAAACGTCCTCAACATAAACAAACACTCCATCAATACTACTGTACGTTGCTGCTCCACTGCAACATATTAGAACGATTCAAACTGGATTTAAATTTACAGCACATTAATCGATCTATTCACCACCAATGCAGCATTAGCCAATATACTGTACCAAGCCATGTCATGTACAGTACAATAAGCCATCAGCATTAAACAGTAACAAAGTCATGAAAACATTGAGGAATCCTTTGCTTATCCTTCACATGCCCTTTAATAATCTATGTGAAACATCCGATCAGCAGTGGAGCATTAATGTGAAGAATGTGATGATAATCAGCATATAAACTATTGTAAATCATCCCGATGCTAATCTTTAATCCCTGATAAACAAACAATGCAATCCATCGGTAAATACAGAAGTAATGATTCCTTACTTGTATAGAATTGCCAAATCATTAATAAGTGGGTATAAATGAACCCGTTGTAAGGGTCGATATGCCTCAGGCCAATGTACAGACCTAGAGATGACTCATGAATCGCAAGTGTCTAACTGATTGATGATAGCCTACCAGATGTTGTCTGTGCTACTAACTTGCATAATGTGTGTGCAATCACTTGAATCCTCCTCAAATATAATGCTGACGTCAATGCCCCAGGGACCTGCTATCTAATCTATACATTTCTCATAAGCATACGTGTTGCGGACAAGCCTAGAGAGTTCTGTGAGTTTGGAGATTGGGACGTGGGTGTTTATACAAATCCACAGAAAATTGCTCCTCGCTCCATTTGTTTGGCCGGTTTTAATTTGTTTAACTGTGTTTTTGCCTGTGCCTTTGTAAGCACATTTGGTTCCCTAGGGAGACAGAGAGAATCACATTCCCTCTGCGAGCCCCGTCTGTGAGATTGGAGCTCTCGCCATGCCGGAGTGCTTTCTGCTGCATAGACACATTACTGTGTACTCTATCCGCTCTCATTTCTGCCACCGCACTTTTGACACAGACTCATAATAATCAGAGCGGCTCGGAGAGAATGTGTTTTGAACCGGGATGCCATGAAACAGGCTGAGTGCAATAAAACTGAATTCTGTGTCTGAATGGGCTGTCTTGTACACAGAGACACAACAACACAGCCCTTCTCAGGGGAATGATAAACCGTAAAACAACTCCTCGACGGCAGCCGCAGGGTTTTCATCACTATAAAGCCTTTTGTTTCCCCCTAAATCATCTCTGACATTCTCCGCTCCCCACTGTGGCTCCCCTGCTCATTCTTCTGAGTAAGGAGGGAGGAGAATAGGAGAATTCTACAGGTATTCATAATGTTTCATTTCTGCTTCATTTCGGTCACTCTCTGTTTTCCAGCCTTTCCGTTTCATTCCGTGGGGCCCGTCTCTACCTGAGGTTAGACAAGGGAGAAGCTGACATTGAATCTCAGATCGCTCCCTCGCTGCTTCGCAGCATTGTCTCCTCAAGACTATGGGCCTGACATATGTTTTCTCCATTGCTCCTGGCAGCAGCAGACAAGGTGGCTGTTTAGAATTGTAAATATGACTGGGTGGATATGGTGGCCCCAGCCGGAAGTGAGATAGTCCCTCGCTCTGTAGCCGGGGTTCATTACAAGTCCTCTGATCCCTCCTCTGTGACTCTGCCTGGCCTGGAATCCCCTTCCAACACACACAAACACACACAGAGGCAAGCGCACACACACACACACACACACTAACACACACACACACACACACATTGTCAGCTTCTGTTTCCCAGTAACCCTTTAGCTTACCAGGGCTTATCTGTCAAATGGCAGACATGGGAAATCATACTCTCAGATAGCAGGTCTTTCTTTTCAACTCTCTCCATTCTTCTTCTCCACTGTCATCCCTCCCTCCTTTCACACTGTGGTTCTCACCCTCCCCAGGGCAGTAGGCCTGACTTAAAACAGGACTGGCCTCCATCACACAGGATTCATTTGGGAGTATATGATCATTCATATAGGTACAGTGCTATACAGTCCTGCTCATGTGCTTGCGCGCACGCGCACACACACACACACACACACACACACACACACACACTGTACAGAGATTACCATTAAATGTTATTCACTGCAGAAATAATGTTAATTCTGTGTGTCACCTTGCTATTTCTGTCACTGAAATACATGTGCACCGAAAAAATACACCAACACAAATATGCTTTTAATTTGGATCAGATTCCTTGCACGTGACATCCTAAATAGGCTTTGCTCAGCTTATGTGTAAAGATATTGTAGTTTTTTCGAGAACCATTACCCAAGCCAGGGGTTCCACTCCACTGTCAATCTGACATGTTTTTTCCGTCACAGTGAGAGTCTTACAGTCT
This sequence comes from Oncorhynchus kisutch, assembly GCF_002021735.2. Taxonomy (NCBI): domain Eukaryota; kingdom Metazoa; phylum Chordata; class Actinopteri; order Salmoniformes; family Salmonidae; genus Oncorhynchus; species Oncorhynchus kisutch. Next base: position 3,452,579 of record NC_034192.2, on the reverse strand, counting down.
TACCAGCTTTTTAGCCTTTTGATTTCCCCAACTCCCAGGTTATTAGGAGGCGAGGGAAACTTGAATTGAACCCAAAATCACAGTCAGATTGACAGGAGTGTTTTTCTCTGTCCTCAAGCAGGAAAACTGTCTTAACTGTAAGCAGCCTGTCTGAAACACAATGAGGCTCTGGTCCAGTCGCTCCTGGAGATTCTGTTCTGTTCTGGCACACCCTCTCATACAGCAGATTACTGCTGCCAAATCTCCCCTTATTCCAGTTTCACACTCTCAACATATCACCACAGTAGCCTACTTCTAAAAACGCAGTCAGATTGGACACAATGTACACACTAGCACCATGAGTACTTTACCGGCAACATCATGCAGCATTCATTCTATTTTTAAACAACTTCTGCTCTCACTTGATTGGTTTTAACAGTGGGAGTCATCAGCTAAATAATAGACAAGTGGGAGTCGTTAATAAAGCCTTTATGTGGGAAAATAGATGAAAATCTGTGTGTTGTCTTCTACATGTTGGAAACATTCTGTCACTGTATTAATGATGGAGCATTGAACTAAAGTATTCATCTGGTTTGCTTTTGGAACATTTTGTCATGTTTGGACATGAGGTCTTATAACAAACTGAATGGCAAAGAATGTCTTATGTTAAACACGGTTTGATGAATGATGAATGGCAATGTTCATCAGCGCATTGAATGAAGTAGTTAGACAAACAGGGCTAACTGTGGCTGACCTAAATATTGAATATGCAATTTAATTGATATCAAAATATTATTGTTCTATTAAGATACTCATCTAGTTCATTGTATCAGACAGGTGATATGAACCAAGACTAAATACATTAGGAATCTATAATGTCTGTTGGGCGAAATGCCAACTAAAACCATCATCTGCAATCCTCCATGTCATGTCCTGTGATCAGTAGTTCTGTTTGGACTAACTCACATGACCATCTCAGTCTCACTGCTTTCCATAATTGAAAGAGAAAAATCGATGTTTCTTGACGTCTCCTATTGTCTTCTTTAAATGGGTGAGTCTAGACATCTACTGGCAGTTACTGAGAGAATGCAGCATTACATTTTCATACTTGACTGCTCAATACTTGTATTTACCTTAGTTCACCCGAGTTGAAGACTTATAGAAATCACTCCCACTGAACATTTTAGGCTCAGTGAAGGGACTAATTCCACCATAGTGGAGCTGGATTAAACATGAATCTCTGACAAGTCCAGCACTATCGCAGAATGAATCATTCAGAGGATGTGGAGTCTTCAGCAGGATGTCATCGGTGTGAGCTGTGAAAGTACTGCCAAATAATATGCTAATAAATATACGTTAGCAAGGTTAAAGGATGTAAAAAGTGGACTAAAAGTGTCAACGTGCTTTAAATATGAAGCATAAAAGGAGCAGGTGAAAATGGTCCTTTTCTGACGGTTTAATTACCCAAACGTAATATCATCTTCCAACGCTTCCGCACATTTATGGAGATTCACTCTCCAATGTATTGACTATTGTGTTTAAAATGGATCCTTTAACTTTGTGTTTTGTCCTCTCCAACCATGTACAGTACCAGTCAAAAGTTTGGACACACCTACTTATTCAAGGGTTTTTCTTCATTTGGACTATTTTCCACATTGTAGAATAATAGTGAAGCCATTAAAACTATGAAATAATACATATGGAATCATGTAGTAACCAAAAAAAGTGTTAAACAAATCAAAATATATTTTATATTTGTGATTCTTCAAAGTAGCCACCCTTTGCCTTGATGACAGCTTTGCATTCTCTCAACCAGCTTCATGAGGTAGTCACCTGGAATGCATTTCAATTAACAAGTGTGCCTTGTTAAAAGTTAATTTGTTGAATTTCTTTCCTTCTTAATGCATTTGAGCCAATCTGTTGTGCTGTGACAAGGTAGGGGTGGTATACAGAAGATATAACTATTTGGTAAAAGACCAAGTCTATATTATGGCAAAACAACACAAATAAGCAAAGAGAAACGAAAGTCCATCATTACTTCAAGGTCAGTCAATACGGAACATTTCAAGACTTTGAAAGTTTCTTCAAGCACATTCGCAAAAACCATCAAGCGCTGTGATAAAACTGTCTCTCATGAGGACCGCCACAGGAGAGGAAGACCCAGTTACCTCTGCTGCAGTGGATAAGGGCTCCCGAGTGGCACAGAGTCTAAGGCACTGCATCTCAGTGCAAGAGGCGTCATTATATACCCTGGTTTGATCCCGGGCTGTATCACAACCGGCCGTGATCGTGAGTCCCATAGGGTGGCGCCCAGCATTATCCAGGTTAAGGGAGGGTTTGGCCAGGGTAGGCCATCATTGTAAAATAAGAATTTGTTGTTAACTGACATGCCTAGCTAAATAAAGGTTCAATTAAAAAATACAAAAACAATAATAATATGTTAATTATTACCAGCCTCAGAAATTGCAGCCCAAATAAATGCAGACACATCTCAACATCAGAAACAACAGACAGACACACAAGTAACAGACACATCTCAGCATCAACTGTTCAGAGGAGACTGCTTGAATCAGGCCTTCATGGTTGAATTTCTGCAAAGATACCATTACTAAAGGACCCAAATAAAATAATAATAAGAGACTTGCTTGGGCCAAGAAACACGAGCAATGGACATTAGACCTGTGGAAATCTGTCCTTTGGTCTGATGCATTCTGCAGCGACACGCCATCCCATCTGGTTTGTGCTTAGTGGGACTATCATTTGTTTTCAACAGGACAATGACCTAACACACCTTCAGGCTGTGTAAAGGCTATTTGACCAAGAAGGAGAGTGATGGAGTGCTGCATCAGATGACCTGGCCTCCACAATCACCCGACCTCAACCCAATTGAGATGGTTTGGGATGAGTTGGACCGCAGAGTGAAGGAAAAGCCGCCAACAAAAGCAGCTCAGTATATGTGGTAACTCCATCAAGACTGTTGGAAAAGCATTCCAAATGAAGCTGGTTGAGAGAATGCGTGTGCAAAGCTGCCATCAAGGCAAAGCGTAGCTACTTTGAAGAATCTAAAATATAACAAATATTTTGATTTGTTTAACACATTTTAAGGTTATTATATTATTCCATGTGTTATTTCATAGTGTTTATGTCTTCACTATTATTGTACAATGTAGAAAATAGTCAAAATAAAGAAAAACCCTTGAATGAGTAGGTGTGTCCAAACCTTTGACTGGCACTGTAAATATATTTTTAGCCTAGTGATATATTGACTGGTACCTACACTATTTCCTGGTATTGTAAGTTAAGAATTCACCAAACACGTGTTCCCTTTGCAGTGGTTTATCTTACCATTCAAACCCCTCAGGATATACACTACTGGTAAAGACATATAGGTACTATATAAGTAAATCTATGGCTTGCTGGTATGCTCTCCGACACTCCCCCTCAGCCTACCTTGCAGCTTGGTCTTGGGGATCTTGCCGCAGGGCTTGGTGGCGCTCACTGTGTTAGGACAGGTGGCATCCATGAGAGCTCGTTTCAGCACCCCTGACCGGTTCTTCTTCCCCGTCACCATGTCACACTCTCCCCAGGCCTGGAAGTCATACTTGCATTCACCTACAGAAAGATGGTTACAACAGACATACATGTACAATGCAAAACACCCATTTTACAGGATTGTTACAGACATACCTACTGTATATACACTACCGTTCAAAAGCTTGAGGTCACTTAGAAATGCCCTTGTTTTTAACGAAAAGCACATTATTTGTCCATTAAAATAACATTAATAAATCTTCTTTGGGATCGGTGTCCCTTCCACGAGACAGTTGAGCTAACGTAGGATAATGCAATTAGCATGAGGTTGTAAGTAACAAGAACATTTCTCAGGGCATAGACATATCTGATATTGTCAGAAAGCTTAAATTATTGTTAATCTAACTGCACTGTCCAATATACAGTAGCTATTACAGTGAAATAATGCCATGCTATTGTTTGAGGAATGTGCACAATTTTGAACATGAAAAGTTATTAATAAACCAATTAGGCACATTTAGGCAGTCTCAATACAACATTTTGAACAGAAATGCAATGTTTCATTGGATCAGTCTAAAGCATTGCACATACACTGATGTCATCTAGTGGCCAAAATATAAATTGCACCTGGGCTGGAATAATACATGATGGCCTTTCTCTTGCATTTCAAAGACGATGGTACAAAGAAAATACAAAATAATGTTTTTTTCTTTGTATTGTCTTTTACCAGATCTATTGTGTGATAATCTACTACATTCCTTTCACATTTCCTTAAACTTCAACGTTGTTCCTTTCAAATGGTATCAAGAATATGCATATTCTTGCTTCAGGGCCTGAGCTACAGGCAGTTAGATTTGGGTATGTCATTTCAGGTGAAAATTGAAAAAAAGGGGGCTAATCCTTGATCAGAAATACAGTGTAGACATTGTTAATGTGTAAATGACTATTGTAGCTGTAAATGGCAGATTTTTTATGGAATATCTACATAGGCGTACAGAGGCCCATAATCAGCAACCATCACTCCAATGCCACGTTGTGTTAGCTATAATTTTAAATGGCTAATTGATCATTAGAAAACCCTTTTGCAATTATGTTAGCATAGCTGAAAACGGTTGTGCTGATTAAAGGAGTAATAAAACTGGCCTTCTTTAGACTAGTTGAGTATCTGTAGCATCAGCATTTGTGGGTTCGATTACAGGCTCAAAATGGCCAGAAACAAATAACTTTCTTCTGAAACGAAATTAAGGCTATTCCATGCAAGAAATTGCCAAGAAACTGAAAATCTCATACAACGCTGTGTATGACTCCCTTCACAGAACAGCTCCAACTGGCTCTACCATCTAGCTAATGTTAGAGTTAGCCACTTAGCCCCCTAGCTAACATTCACAACAAATTGGAATTCGTAACATATCATACTTATTGTAATTTGTAACATATCATACAAAATGGATGGACAGTCACAAATGTCACACAAATGTCACTTTAGAGAGCCTGTTAATTTCTCTATTTGGTTAGGTCAGGGTGTGATTTGGGTGGGCATTCTAGTTTTCTACTTCTTTGTTGGCCGGGTATGGTTACCAATCAGAGGCAGCTGTCTATCGTTGTCTCTGATAGGGAATCATACTTAGGCAGCCTGTTTTCCACCTGAGTTTGTGGGATCTTGTTTTTGCATAGTTGCTGTGGAGCCTGCAGAACTTGACGTTCGGTTGTATTTTTTTATTTTTTGTGTGTCATTTGAAAATAAAGTGAAATGTACGCCTACCACGCTGCACCTTGGTCTCCTTCTAACGACGGACATAACAACAAATGAATACATACCATATCATACCTGTTTGAGTGTCCCAGATTTGTAATTACTATGTTCCGTTTACCCCTAAGTCCAGGTTGCTTGTATTATGGTGATTGTAGCACCCAGAAGACATCCCATAGATTTAATACAGCTGATCAAGCAGAAAACTACATGTAATTACATTTTTCGGCCTAGAATCAGCAATTAAGACCTGGACCCTCAAGCTCAGAGAGCTGCTGTTCAGGAACATGCTTTATTTTACTGGAAAAGTTTTTACATTTTTTGTAATCCATTAAATAATCTGATCTTCTACTCAAAAACACCAGAACTGGTAATATTTGCAAAAATATTTACATTCCAACGATTCTCAGCCCCAGGACTTTCTTTATCAACCACCAACTGGTGCACCGTGTTATTAGCCAATGTATGGCTTTCCTGCCAAGACCGGATTGTCTCCTTTATGCTCCATTTTGCCCAGTTTCTCCACTCTGAAGATTCCATCTGTCTTTCCCATACACAGACAGTCTGGCATTCTCTGCCTTTCAAAGAGGGCCTCCACTCTCTCACTTTATCTTTTATTATCTTTATGGAAGGACAACATTTAAGCAGTCTACAGGTTGGATTTCATTAAGGATCTTATTTGACATTATATTCAGTCCTCCTTAAACTCCTCCCCCAAGGATGTAGGGCTGTTCCAGGAAAGGTTAGCCATGCCCCGTTCTTGTGTGTAAGAATGTGTCCGCATTCGTGTGTGTGTGTGCGTGTTTGTGTGTCTGTTTGTGTGTCTGTCATCCCTCCATCTCTCTCCCTTCCTTTTGTTGGACTCTGGCGTAGCTCCCTCTTGGCTGTGACACTCGTTTCCCTACTCCTCTCAGATAAAAGCTTGGGCCGCTGTAACCTGGCTCTGAAATCCCAGGGCACTTGGATGAGGGGAGCGGAGGGGGGGGGGGTTGACAGGACCATTGTTCTGGGAATTCTACAGGGATCTTCAAAACAGAGTGCTCTAAAAGCGTGTGCCTCTGTACCTATAATTTGGCAGTGAACACGTGTAGCATATGGGCATGTGTGAACCTTACTCCTCAGCCTGAAGTGTCCCCACTAGCGCCAGAGAATAGCTAGCTTTTCATGTGGCGCCGACTGGTAAGACACTTCAGGTGGGCGGTCACGTGTGCTAGCAAAGCACACGTGACCGCGTGAGTGTGAGCTGAATCAGGAGTAAGTGGTGCTCTATAAGCAAGTAGGGAAAGTAGCAGGAAGCCCATGCTCTTTTTGAAGATGACACACATCCCTGCTGTATACACCCAGGCTGTAATTTCCTGAACCAGGCCATCATTCTCTGGTGATGTCCATACATGAAAACTGAATTGGAAGCTAAACTGAAATCCTACTCCATTGAGTAGCAGAATGTTTTCCCCTTTAATGGACATGGATACACAACAAAAAATATGACCAAAAAAGCATGACATAAAATCCCTAGACCAGTCATGTTCGTGCTGAATTGTAAATGTGAGTCCGCTCCCCATGACCACACTCACACACCTCCAAACTGCTTCTTCCAGTTACAGGGGATCTTGCAGCGCTGGGTCTTGATGGTCTGCTTGCAGTCGGTGCCAGTGCGTGTGCCCTCCCTGGTGCCCAGGCCGCAGTCACCCTCGTTGGCCACGCACACACTCCACTGCCACTCCCCACAGTCCGACTTACGCTCCTTCTTCCCTGCAGGATCGCACACACACACCAACCTTATACTGCAGTTATGTCTGGAACATAATTATGTGGGCTGTAATTAGGCCCGTCTAGAGCTACACTACCACTGTGAAAGGTCAAAGTATTCAAATATATAAAGCACCGAGATGTGCGTCTGTCATTGTGAGTCTGCAGTGAGCCCCCTGCTTAAAGTGTATTTATGCACAAATCTGACCTGATTTGAGCTTTACATCAAATTACCATTCATACCTTGTAGCAGGTACTGTAATAGGAGATCCCCTTCCATCCACATATCAACTGTCTGTCTGACTGCAACCAATCTGCCGGGGTTTCTCACCTTGTTTCTCAGCTTTCCCCCCCTCGCCTGCTGTCACTGTGAGGACCAGGAGGGCCATGACGGCCAGAAGCGTCCAGTGCTGCTGTCCTGACATGCTAGGAGAGAGGGAGAACAGGCACTGAGGAATAACAAGTACAGCAACCTATGTAACTCTGTGGGAGACATTCCATCGAAGGCCTCCCCTTCACCACCCTCTCATTTCTTCAGACGAAGGGGCAGACCTGACAAAGAACCACAGCATGCCCCTACTTACATGTATGGTTCACAGTTACAGGTGAAGGCAAGCTCAGGCTATTTGTGGAATAAACGGTTGTTATTTGCTCCAATGGCCTGCTGTGTGCTGCACTGTGCTCGTGTCTACAGACGTGTATGATGACATGGGGAAATGATCGGCTGTCAGACAATGATACAGACAATTTGGAAATAGAAATAAACCTTTTTTTGCATGTTCTTTATGAATAGACTAATTGTTTCCCCTCCAGGCGCTCTCCGGCCTCCCAGCGGCCAAATAAAGAGAAGCACCATTCTAATCGCGGGTGCTGCTGTGCTCGGGAACTCTGGGTGGTAGAATTAGCTCATTCATTCCCTCTTTTCACTTTCCCCCTGTTTATTTTGGAGATACCCTAAAACCCACAGAAGGGGAATCAGCGTGAGATTTAAGCAATTACAGAGCATCTTGGATGCCAAAATGCTCCACTGTGCCCAGATGACTGCAAAAGGTACAGCCTGGCGGGGAAATCATTTACATTCGTCAATTTTAATTAATCATGAGCTGACATGGCTCTTACCGCCGCCCTGACGCACTTGGCCCTGTATTTTTAGTCCTCTCCAGTTTGAGACTTTGCAGAAGTTGATGCACCCCACGTCTATTAGCCATGTAGGCAAGGTGATAATCAATTTAAAAAGATGGCATTCAAACTCTCTCCTTTATTGTATTATTAACCATTATTAATAGAGTGTTCACTGGTTGAATTCACTTCTGCTCTCAGTGCATCTATATATAATGAGTCTACTCTGAGTTGAACTCATCTGAACCCTTACAGTACAGGTCTTGAACACTCAACAGTGGAAGCATACAGCATACCCACTTTAACTGAGAGGTAGAATAACATTTGATTTGATTTGAGAACCCCTTTAGACAGACTGTTTTCTTGCCAGAAGCAGTTTTGTGTCAGTCAAACTGTTCAGCCAATGGTCCATTCTTCTCTCTATTCCAAGGAAAATCTTGTTAGTCCAACAGCTTTGATCGTTTCTATAAATAGACAACCTGCGAAACCTTTAGTGTTTTCTGAAGAATTCCCCAATCGTACTCCAGGTTTGCAACCAACCCATTTTGGAAGCTACGGCATTGTGACTCTTCTCAAAGGAGAGGTCTTTCCTCTTTAATGATTCATAAGAAGTCTGCAGATGAGTTCCAGTCCAGGTCCAGGTGTAGTTGAGGAGGGCTACAGGTTAAAGGGGGATATCAACCTCCTGCAGCGTTCAGTACAGTATGTTCAGACAGCATAGTATGCTGAGGGGTAGACCACAGGGTTTCCCTCATTGCAATGGAATCAAGTGTTCCTCCTTTCACTCACTGCTGCTGTGCATCAAATATTTACACCAAATCCCTTTCTGTCTCTCAGAGCATGACAACACTTTCCATAATGGATGAATGGATTGATTCAGTACACTTGACTTTTAGATAATACATATGCATCTCCATTGTAAACTTTTACAAAATAAATAAGGATGTTTTTATTGTCACATACACCAGATAGATAGGTGCAGTGAAATGTGTTGTTTTACAGGGTCAGCCATAGTAGTACAGTGCCCCTGGACCCAATTAGGCTTAAGTGCCTTGCTCAAGGGCACATCGATTTTCCACCTTTTTGGCTCGGATATTCAAACCATCAACCTTTTGGTTACTGGCCCAACACTCTAGCTGCTGCGCCACATGCCACCCGGCTACTATCGAGTCCAATCAATAATACCTGAGTTCTCAGATACTGTACACACCATGCATACTGTACCATACCCAGGATATCGTATGATATTTAACTTGTATTCGGGGATAAAGTAACGATTTTTTTGCGGCCCTGAACCCTGTGAAAAGTCATGTGGGTTTGACTTCCTAAGGTGCTACTTCACCCGCATTGGCCCACAGTGAGATCCAAACTGGGGTAAATCATCTGACATAGTAACAGTCAGGAAACATTGAGCCAGAAGAAAAAAAGATCAACGCACCATTGATTCTTGATTCAATCCCTGTTCTGTCCACTGCTCAGGGAAAACAATTCTCACTATCCCTCCCAAAACCCATAGATAATTTCAAATTGTGGGATTTATATCTTCTCATATCACAACCAGACACCCTATAACAGTGGGATTCAAAGTTGGGGTCGTGAACCTCAAGTTGGGTGCCAAAATGGTAAATTTTTATAGATAAATATATATTTTTTAAATTAATTTACCAAACAACTAAGAGTACAGATTATTGTATTGGACAATATACAAACATTTTGATAAAGATTATTTGAAAAATACAATTTTATTGAGTGAATATATTTGTGACTATTGTCCAATGTCCTCTGTCACATAAGCCAAAGTCTTGCCTGATTATGTATTATGTGTCGATTAACACCCGTTTATTATGAAAATCACATTTATTGACTGTTATTGATGTGGGGATATTTATCATGTGGACTATATTACCTGAATGTGTATGTACCTTTTTCATACCTTTATTGAAGTTGACTGTCAATTAGGTAATTGATAGGGTTTGTGATGCATTCTGGGTAATAGGTATTGCTACAAGAAGCTTATAATTTCTTTGCTTGTTAGACAAAACATCCAGGTAACAGGTCGGCTTGTTGCCAGTTTGTGCTGAGCGATTAACCAACATATCTGTTATTGTCTATTTTTTAAACAACTAATTGACAGACATCAGTTCTATTTCATTCAGTTTTTTTCTGTGAGCTCAATTGTGAGATTGCACAGAATCTCCATGGATGAATCAGATCCAGCCTGAACTGTGCAATATAGTAGGGAGTTGTAGTTTCCAGCAGGCCAAAATTCGACATAGTACAACATGGGCGTACAACATGGTAATTAACTACAATGACCATAATCTAATTGTCCGGTCTGTGTTTCCAAAGACCGTACAGTTTGAAACTATGTATGTTTCTTTACGCCTGCTACGGAGGAGACAAGAATGCTGTATCCTGAGGGGATGTAGAGATCAGCTGTTGCTTGGCAAGGTATCTCTACCTGAAAATACATGATCAAAGGAATGATGGTTGGTATTCAGGTGTCATAAAAGCATGCATTATTTACTTTGAAGAACTACAAAATAGTGATTTTTGTCAGACAGCATAGGCAGCAGCTCTATAGCGATTAGATGATGACTTGGAATTAATTAAGTGTCACGCCCTGGCCTTAGTATTTGGTGTTTTCTTTATTATTTTGGTCAGGCCAGGGTGTGACATGGGTGATTTATGTGTCTTGTCTTGTCTAGGGGTTTATTAGATTTATGGGGTTGTGTTTAGTAGAGTTGTCTAGGAAAGTCTATAGTTGCCTGGAGTGGTTCTCAATCAGAGGCAGGTGTTTATTGTTGTCTCTGATTGGGAACCATATTTGGGCAGCCATATTCTTTGGGTATTTCATGGGTGATTGTTCCTGTCTCTGTGTTTGTTGCACCAGATAGGGCTGTTTCGGTTTTTCACGTTTCTTGTTTTGTATATTTTTCATCTTTCATTAAAGATGTATAAAGATAACCATGCTGCATTTTGGTCCTCTCTTTCACCAGAAGAAAACCGTAACATTAAGAAAGTAATCAAATAAAACTAATATAATATACACAAGAATTGAATTATTTTATTAAAGTAAACTAATGTGAATAAATGATGGTTAATAAGTGATAAGCAGTAATGGGCATCACTACCATCATGGGACTTTTCATTGTTTTATTCTGTGTTGTTACAGCCTTCAACACAAATAATCGAAACCGAAATAGAAAACCTTTCATTTTTAATGTAACCGAAACCGACCGCAAAATGCACTAATGGTTCAGCACTCCTGCCAAGTTTACAGGAATGATTGAAGCCATTTATTTGATTCCCGTCTGTAGATCTGAGTTGTTGCAAAAACAAAATCCATGATCAACTTCACAGTATTTATTGGGTACTTTTCATTTCAATTAGAATTGAAGGTTATTTGTTGAAGTAAAAAATGTAAATGTACCGCTTTTAATGTTGTCGTTAGATTTGAGGTGGGGTGGGTCGTGAGAAATTATTGTGAAAAAAGTAGGGTCCCCAGAAATTCTGGTGTGGAAAAAATGGGGTCCAAGCTGAAAAAGTTTGAATACCACTGGAAGCCAAATGAGAAGGCCTAATACGATGAGTCATCACTCCTATCTGTCACAATGAAGTGGGATTCTTTCCTGTGGCGCAGCGGGGAGGATCACAGTGTGGAGTGCTGGGTAGGCGTGTGAGGCTCAACCCCAACCACTCCGTTAGAGGAGGACGACATGGCTTAGGGACCACAGGAGAACATGCGTTCACCAGCTGCCAAGCAGGCGGGTGCACCTCAGTCCTCCTCAGCCCTCGACAGAAACACTGTGGCAGACACAGTCCATGAGCCAGGCAGAATTAGTCCTATCAAACACTCCATTTCCCCATTGATCTGTGAACAGCGGTGGTGGCGTTCAGATAGGGAAGCAATGGAGGATAGCTAGCTAGACGCTGGGCCTGAAATCGATGGGCCCTCAATGAAGCACTCCAGGGCTATGCACAAAAGGCTGTGCCACTCAGAGGCCAAGACGAGCCCTGGAACTCACCACAAACTCCTTCACCTCCATTCCCGCTCCACTCCCTCTCTCATTGATACTGCTTCCATAGTTAAAGCCTCTATTCATATTATCTATTCATATTATCTGATCCTTTCAGTAGCATTTGAACCAAAGGAACGGAGGCAATAAAGTGTTTAGCCGTGGAAGAAAAGAGCCGTTAAAATGAATAAATTAAAAGACGGTAGAAAGAGAAACGACTGGAGGATATTAGCTTTCTAAAGTTACATGCAAAATATTGGACCACAGTTATCCTCCAAAGAATGAAAATGTACACTTGATCTTTTTTTCATGTTTGAATATTATGAACGGAATAGATGATATGGTAATCCAACCATTACAACTCTCTACTGGTATGATGGACGGAAATATCCTAACAAATGAGGGGGATAAAGAAAAGAAAACCTGCATTGAATTCTATCCTCCTAAAGGCTCAGAGGCAAATCCCCATTTTCTTAAACCAGCAAGAATTAAATTATACATAGAGCGTATTTAGAGATAAGTGTAGCCTTTCAAAGCAGGTTAGGTTCAAATAAACCTTCCGCTGTTCATCCAACCTCAGCCGCTCACAGATTACGAAAACAAATAGGCCTAACAGGGAGCAGTAACTCCCTCCCTTCCCTGTCCTATGCCTAGAATTGTTGTCGCAAAATGTTATGCGTACATGACAATACTCTGTTATCTTAGTGAGAAGGTGACCGACAATAACAGTGCAACGGTATTTATGTAGGCTAGAGAGATGTCTATCAATGCCACTAAACCAGGGTGTAAAACCTAGTTCTGGAAGTGACATTTGTCAGATCACAGCGTCCTATAACTGGCTGGTCACCTGGCGGGTTTATATACTCCTTAAGACGTCGTTGTGATATCTTATTACCTAGCAATAGAAAAGGTACAACAACCTCTAATGCCCGGTACAGGGCTATGAGAGGGCCAGGAGTCTTTCCTGACTTTGTGAGAAACTCCAGGCCTTAGTAAGATCAGGTCATCACGTCACTTTCGATGAGGTGACCCTAGTTTAAAGCGTGATGCCAAGCTATCTCAAAAGATCACGATTCACTTGTTGGTTAAGCTATTACTTTCTGTTGACTCTTATTGAAAGGGGAAATGAAGTTTGAGTATTTTTCTATTTGTCCTTGGGGAAAGTAGCATGGATATACACCTTTGAGGTGTTTTAGGTCTATTTTAGAGAAGCAGAAAAATGCTTCATCCAGACACACAGTACATTAAAAGGATGTTTCTTGTTGAGTGTTTGCCTGTTTGTGTTTCATCATCACACCTTAAGATACATTTCTAAACAGATGAAAAACATATTGACTACGGAGTGCAGTGAAAGACTGGTTGCAAACACAGCCACCAGGTATACAGTATGACCGGAACAACAGTATGACCGGAACAACAGTATGACCGGAACAACATAACAAAGTTCACAAAACCCCAGGAAAACATATTACTGTATTGCTAGATATTGCTGCACTGTTGGAGCTAAGAGAGAGAGTCAAAGTCATGGTTAACAAACCTCCACCAGCCATAGGAAGAGAGTTAAAGTCATGCTAAACAAACCTCCACCAGCCAGAGGAAGAGTGTCAACGTCATGGTTAACAAACCTCCACC
>NC_034192.2:3351300-3433800 GCF_002021735.2 Oncorhynchus kisutch | reverse complement strand
AGAGGACAAGATGTAACCAGCCTGGCTGAAGAGGACAAGATGTAACCAGCCTGGCTAAAGCTGTTAGAGGACAAGATGTAACCAGCCTGGCTGAAGAGGACAAGATGTAACCAGCCTGGCTGAAGCTGCTAGAGGACAAGATGTAACCAGCCTGGCTGAAGAGGACAAGATGTAACCAGCCTGGCTAAAGCTGTTAGAGGACAAGATGTAACCAGCCTGGCTAAAGCTGTTAGAGGACAAGATGTAACCAGCCTGGCTGAAGATGACAAGATGTAACCAGCCTGGCTAAAGCTGTTAGAGGACAAGATGTAACCAGCCTGGCTAAAGCTGTTAGAGGACAAGATGTAACCAGCCTGGCTAAAGCTGTTAGAGGACAAGATGTAACCACCCTGGCTAAAGCTGTTAGAGGACAAGATGTAACCAGCCTGGCTAAAGCTGTTAGAGGACAAGATGTAACCAGCCTGGCTAAAGCTGTTAGAGGACAAGATGTAACCAGCCTGGCTAAAGCTGTTAGAGGACAAGATGTAACCAGCCTGGCTAAAGCTGTTAGAGGACAAGATGTAACCACCCTGGCTAAAGCTGTTAGAGGACAAGATGTAACCAGCCTGGCTAAAGCTGTTAGAGGACAAGATGTAACCAGCCTGGCTAAAGCTGCTAGAGGACAAGATGTAACCAGCCTGGCTAAAGCTGCTAGAGGACAAGATGTAACCAGCCTGGCTAAAGCTGTGAGAGGACAAGATGTAACCAGTCTGGCTAAAGCTGCTTGAGGACAAGATGTAACCAGCCTGGCTGAAGCTGCTAGAGGACAAGATGTAACCAGTCTGGCTAAAGCTGCTAGAGGACAAGATGTAACCAGCCTGGCTGAAGCTGCTAGAGGACAAGATGTAACCAGCCTGGCTGAAGCTGCTAGAGGACAAGATGTAACCAGCCTGGCTAAAGCTGCTAGAGGACAAGATGTAACCAGCCTGGCTAAAGCTGCTAGAGGACAAGATGTAACCAGCCTGGCTGAAGAGGACAAGATGTAACCAGCCGGGCTAAAGCTGTTAGAGGATAAGATGTAACCAGCCTGGCTAAAGCTGTTAGAGGACAAGATGTAACCAGCCTGGCTGAAGAGGACAAGATGTAACCAGCCTGGCTAAAGCTGTTAGAGGACAAGATGTAACCAGCCTGGCTAAAGCTGTTAGAGGACAAGATGTAACCACCCTGGCTAAAGCTGTTAGAGGACAAGATGTAACCAGCCTGGCTAAAGCTGTTAGAGGACAAGATGTAACCAGCCTGGCTAAAGCTGTTAGAGGACAAGATGTAACCAGCCTGGCTAAAGCTGTTAGAGGACAAGATGTAACCAGCCTGGCTAAAGCTGTTAGAGGACAAGATGTAACCACCCTGGCTAAAGCTGTTAGAGGACAAGATGTAACCAGCCTGGCTAAAGCTGTTAGAGGACAATATGTAACCAGCCTGGCTAAAGCTGCTAGAGGACAAGATGTAACCAGCCTGGCTAAAGCTGCTAGAGGACAAGATGTAACCAGCCTGGCTAAAGCTGTGAGAGGACAAGATGTAACCAGTCTGGCTAAAGCTGCTTGAGGACAAGATGTAACCAGCCTGGCTGAAGCTGCTAGAGGACAAGATGTAACCAGTCTGGCTAAAGCTGCTAGAGGACAAGATGTAACCAGCCTGGCTGAAGCTGCTAGAGGACAAGATGTAACCAGCCTGGCTGAAGCTGCTAGAGGACAAGATGTAACCAGCCTGGCTAAAGCTGCTAGAGGACAAGATGTAACCAGCCTGGCTAAAGCTGCTAGAGGACAAGATGTAACCAGCCTGGCTAAAGCTGTTAGAGGACAAGATGTAACCACCCTGGCTAAAGCTGTTAGAGGACACGATGTAACCAGCCTGGCTAAAGCTGTTAGAGGACAAGATGGAACCAACCTGGCTAAGGGAATAGAATATGGAAACCAGTGTCCCAAATGGCCTTTGGACATTCCAAGCATAACCATGTCTAGGCAGTGTTTCTACCTTTTCCTTATTAGAGTCAGGGGTACCTAGGTGTCTTTACTCAATGCAACAAGGTCCTCTAGAAAACTAGCCTGTAAAAGACAAGACAGTAAGCTGGGCGAGGGAACGAGGCTTAGGTGAAGATTACGAGATACACAAAAGCCAACAGTAGTAAATTCCCTTCGCTTAGTGTCTCACCTCAGCTTTCCCTGACAAGAGATTGCTACTGTGTGTGGGATATATAATACCAATGCAGTGGAGGCTGGTGGGAGGAGTTATAGGAGGATGGGATGATTGTAATAGCTGAAATGGAATTCATGTAACCGAGTGGTTTCCATAATTTTGATACATTTCTATATATTCCATTACAGGTATTATAATGAACCTGTCCTCCTATAGCTCCTCCTGAGGTGGTCCAAAAGCATATTGGTTTGTGTTCCCTTAAACAAAGTAAATGCCTGTCCTGTGTCACATTGATTTCAGTCCTCCACACAACCTATATTTGTAGTTCCTTTTCAGATACTTAAAACTTTGCATTTTAGTTTGTAATCACTAACCAGTTCACTTTTGTACAAGTGAATTGTGGCTGGTAATTTTCAGTCGTTTTCTCTTGAGACCCTTGTCACTGACGTCCTAATTGACTCCAGATGTACCCACATGCTAGTAGCAGGTGTGTGGAGTGAACAAATTAGTGCTTGTGCCCAACATTCAAACACCTTTTCCAAATTGTTTTTATGAATATATTCCACAAGCACCTGTCTGAGGTTAGAATACCATAGAGGGGGGGGGGTTTAATTCAATAGGAAAGTATTCCTCTATTGTACTTGTGTGTGGATGTGCCATATATTCTGTTCAGTTGTTTCTGTTTGTTGGATGGGAATATCCAGATTGGAGTTAACATTGAAGTGTAGATAAACAGCCGGGGATGATGTTGTGTCTGTGCTGATCTGTCTGGGTGGATAGTAGTCTAGACTAAACAGGATTGAAAATGTTCTTTGAGCTCTCGATCAATAACTGCATTTTAATAGCCCTCAAAGGTTATTCAAGTTCATGTGATTTGATCGTAAGCAAGTTGTTGGAGCAGGTCCTTAGCTTGGATTATGAAGATGGGGAAATGAAGGCAACCTTAATATTGGCATCAGGAATAAGTTACTACTTTTTGACGACATACAGTAAATGTCTACATGTTGGTGGTATATAGTGGGTGTGCGGAATTATATCTCTTACCATCCTTCCTATGATTAAAACCTAATCTTCCTCTCCCACCAAGTGTTAGAGTGCTCATGTATCGTAACGTGACATTTTCATTTATAAAGCATTTATCATATAGACCTACAGAAGCTTTTGTTCTTTTGTGTTAAATACCCCTCAATACTCCACCATGAACAAAATGCTCTTACTGTTCCAGAACAGATTTAGTTCATTCTGATGGCGCTGGGATCTTCCAACTGTATGACGCAGAGGCTCTCATGATCTGTAGTAGTTGCAGACAGACAGTGACCTCTCCCCCCCTCCATTCTGTAGTGTAATCCTGAACGAGCACCAGGGCTTTGTTCAATTAGGCAACCCTTGTGGAACGTTGCAAGTAGAAAGTCAAGAATAGAGAGGACATTATTCCTTCTTCTACAGAGGCGTGTTTGTTCTACAGTTTATATTTCTATCAGTTTATATTTCCTCCAAAACGTTGTGCCTTGCTGAATGCAGCCCACATCCCTTCTCTCCTGAAATACTGAACAGGCTCTACTGTCTTCCACTGCTAATACAGGCAGCAATAGCCTTGTACTTCATCATGCTTACAGCTCTCTGCCTTGCTTGGCTTCAATACATCCAGTCTCTTTTGTCTTAGTATAGCGAGTGTTTCCATTGATTTCTCTTCATAATATTTCCCGCTCTAGCCTCTTAAATTATATCTATCTTCACAACTTCACTGAAACCTCCATGTGTAGGTGTTTTTTGTCTCTTGGGAGAACAGCTTGTGTTGACATTCAGTCATGGAAAAGCTTGAGTTCTAGTCCTTCTCATTAACTACACACTGCCCTCTTCTGGGCTGTCTTAGGTACTGCCTGGAGAAACAAGGACCAGTGTTATAACATTTATGAGAGTTTCTGTAAAATGTCAAATCGTCCTAGGGATAGAGAGCTACTGTAAGATTTCACATATAGGACGTTTCCAGTCATTCATAAACAGGCAGGCTCAGTACTATGGCTGAATAACATGTTTGTGACATTCAGATCATGTATTCCCTTATGCATGGACTATGAAAGAGTTGTTATTTCTGGCATGTTAAGGGTGTTCTGTGCCCTGAGGCGAAAACGATTCATCTTTGATAACAAATAATTTTGTCAGGCTTTGATTTTACACCGAGTCTCCACTGAGCCTGAATCATTCAAATATCAGTCCTATGAGACACTGATCTAATGCGAGTAGTGGCGGAACAAGAATTTGACACTGGTGCTTCTCCTGAGTACCTGCCATTTTGGATTAGACACTAAACACAAAGACAGACAACACAGTCTGAATGGAGTAATACCTTTGGCCATAGTGCCCAATCAATCAAAATTCAGTAAGTTTACAGTAGTCAAAGCAGAATGATCACCCTCCGATGGTACAAGCACCAGATTGTCATGAGAGAGAGAGGCTCACGTCTGCCATGTACATTTAGTCTAATTTCTCTTCCAGAGAGTCTTATTCTAGTGTCTGTCGGCAAACAAACCCTGCATTCCCTCTGAGCACAGATCTCAGTTCAACGGCTAGTTTTGATGGACATTTGGTTGAGTTGTCAACTAACATAAATTTAACGTGAAATCAAAATATTTCACCATGTCATTGGATTTAGTTAAAAAAATAATTACATTTCCTAACATTGATGACTATTTTCTAATCCAATCAGTTTTCCACAATGATTCTACATCATCACATTTAATTTTTTGGATTAAATGATGTGGTTACATTGATTCAACTCATTTTTGCCCAGTGGGTGTGTGTTCTGAATATGGACCCAGAAGATATTTACAGGCACATGGATGGAGCGCTGTCTCTATTTAACTACTTGCACTGTCCATATTTAACTACTATTTCTGACTTTCTACTAATTTAATTACACCATCTGTCAATATGGGCTAGATGCACTATTTCCCAGGTTTCAGAGACAGTCTTATTTTCAGCTCTCTGGGATGCAGAGAGGGAGGTTATTTATTTAAAATGGTCGGTGTGAACAGATTGGACAACCCTGTTATGTCAAGGACATTACTCTAAGCCAAAACAAGTCATGTTATTGCACTGTCTTCAGGGCTTTTTTGATGGAGGGCCATGGGATGGGCCATGCCTTCAGTGTAAAAGTATATTCCTCAAATCCTGTGTTTCTCCAACGTTTTCTGTAAGCTATGGTACTTCCTCCTCAAGGGACTGTTTACAATATACTATAACTAAATGAAAACTGACTGTCACAGCTGGCTGAAGGACTGGACCAAGGTGCAGCATGGTAAGCGTACATTTTCTCTTTATTAAAAAATGATGCTGACAAAACAAAGAACAAAAACCAAACTGTGAAGCTTTGGGCTCTGTGCCCTGAACAAAGACAAAGTTAACTTCCCACAAAACAGGTGGGGGAAAAGGGTACCTAAGTATGGTTCTCAATCAGAGACAATGATAGACAGCTGCCTCTGATTGAGAACCACACCCGGCCAAACACATAGAAATAGAAAATCATAGAACATAGAACATAAAATGCTCTCTATGATCAGGGCGTGACACTGACAAAAACATTCATGTCAACAAACCATCAGAGGTACCGGTCAGCATCATCCCAGGGACCGATGCTTGTCCCAGAACCGGAGGTTGACAAACACTGCTCAAATGTTTCTTGCCAAGGGACCCCCTCCCAGGCAAACTGGTGACCCACCAACCCCCATCATATGTTTGCAAAACAAAATATGTGCGCCTTGTCTTATCATCAGGTGAATGATAATGGCAAGTAGAAGTAATCAACATTTAAAATGAATAGATTTGGCAGACAGATTCATTATTTTGACCTCCCCACTGTTCATTGGAAGAGGAAGTAGAAACTCTAGGACAGCTTCAAAGCTAATTTCCAACAATTCTACACAGCTTGACATGGAGCCGAGACAATTTTGCAGTTATAAAGCAAATTTCCTGCAATTCTATGCATTTTGCAATGGCTAATAATGTGTTCTTCTTCTCAAACATTATAACAAAGTCAATGGGCAGGTGCTTTGAATGGCCATTCACTTTTTTTTACTGGTCATGCTCTAGATTGGTTTATAAATTACCTATCAAATCGTACACAATGTGTATTGGCGGATGGTTGTAAATCTGAGTCCATAGAGGTGTGCTCAGGTGTTCCGCAAGATTCTATTTTGGGCCCACTGTTTTTCATTTTGAATATCAACAACATTGGGAATCTTATTGAAACAGTGGATGTTCATTTTTATGCCGATGATACTGTTCAAGTGGTAGTAGTTTATCTTTAGCTTTTGAAAATGCCCAAAGAGCATTTAAAATCATACAACATAATCTGTATGATTTAAAGCTGATTCTAAATTTGGGTAAATGAAAATGCATGTATTTTCAAATGCCAGGCATGTTACAAATCATGTCATTGCTACATTGGCTGGCCATACTATAGAGCAAGTTAAAGTGTACAAATATTTGGGTGTGTGGGTTGATAAGCTGAGCTTCACTGTGCATGTAGAGAACTTGATAAGGAAGCTCAAGCTGAAAATAGGATTTTATTACCGGCATAAGGCTTGTTTTTCTTTTGAGGCCAGAAAAGAGCTGGTACGATGTACATTACTGTCGGTTTTAGATTTTAGTGATGTTATATATGTGCAGGCCTCAGCCACTACCCTGAGAGCACTTGATTCTGTTTATCATGCAGCCCTCAGGTTCATTACAAATCAGAAATGTCTAACACAACGTCTAATATCTACAGCGCTGTTGGCTCGTCGTCTTCGACCTCGCGTAGGCTTAAGGACTGGTATTGTAAGGGATTTCCTCCTCTTCTTCCGAAGAGGAGAGGCGAAACGGATCAGAGGACCAATATGCGGCGTGGTAAGTGTCCATGGTTCTTTTAATATGTAAATTTACTCATGAACAACTGATACAACAAAACAAGAAACGTGTGAAACCCTCAACAGCCCTATCTGGTGCAAAATACAAAGACAGGAACAATCACCCACAAACACACAGTGACACCCAGGCTACCTAAGTATGATTCTCAATCAGAGACAACTAATGACACCTGCCTCTGATTGAGAACCATACTAGGCCGAAACATTAAAAAAAACAAATCATAGAAAATCAAACATAGACTACCCACCCAACTCACGCCCTGACCATACTAACTAAATACAAAACACAGGAAATAAAGGTCAGAACGTGACAGGTATCCACTGATTTATAAGGCCATATTGGGTAAAATGCCATTTTATCTCTGTTATTTTTTGTCAGGTCAGGTCAGTAAATAAATATCAATTACAGTCCCATTCTGATTTGCTTCGAACAGTACCAAAATTTAGAACAGGTCATGGTAGAAATAGTTTTAGTTACTTAGCACCGTGGTCCTGGAATTCTCTCCTGAACATTTTAAAATGTGATGATCTAGTTTTGTTGGTGGAGTTTAAACACTTTATCGATGTATATATCATAGAAGAGTGTCATTGTTTTTAGGCCAGCTGTTTTTAGTCAAGGTGTTTGTGTTTTTAATGTAATATGTAATTGTTGTACTGTATGTGTGTTTATAGTTTTGTTTAATGTTGTGTTAGTGTATGTAAGTTGTTTTGTCTGAAACGTTGTTCCCCGTGCTGCTATTGGACCAGGTCTCTCTTGGAAAAGAGATGTTATCTCAATGAGAAAAACCTGTATAAATAAAGGTAAAATAAAAAATAAATACATTTAAAAAAAAGGGTGGCTCCTTTGAAGAATCTAAAATCTAAAATAGATTTGGATTTGTGTAACACTTTTTTGATTACTACATAAATCCATATGTGTTATTTCATAGATTTGATGTCTTCACTTTTATTCTACAATGTAGAAAATAGTAAAATAAAGAAAATAAATCATGAAAAACCCTTGAATGAGTAGGTGTGTCCAAACCTTTGACTGGTACTGTATATAGCTCAATATCTTTTCTGAATTCTTTGTATCTGGTTTCGGTCAGGTAAGCTGTATGTAAGAATGCTGTTCATTGACTATAGCTCAGCACTCAACACCATAGTACGCTTCAAGCTCATCATTAAGCGCGGGGCCCTGGGTCTGAACCCCGCCCTGTGCAATTGGGTCCTGGACTTCCTGACAGGCCGCCCCCAGGTGGTGAAGGTAGGAAACAACATCTCCTCTTCACTGATCCTCAATACTAGGGCCCCACAAGGGTGCGTTCTCAGCCCTCTCCTGTCCTCCCTTTCACCCATGACTGCTTGGCCATGCACTCCTCCAACTCAATCATCAAGTTTGCAAATGTTTACAGTAGTAGGCTTTGATTACCAACAATGACGAGACAGCCTGAAGGGAAGAGGTGAGGGCTCTAGGAGTGTGGTGTCAGGAAAATAACCTCTCACTCAATGTCAACAAAACAAAGCAGATGATCGTGGCCTTCCGGAAAAAGGGAGCACCCCCCATCCAGGAAACAGGGAACACCCCCTATAGGGAACACCCCCCTATCCACATCGACGAGACAGCAGTGGAGAAGGTGGAACGTTTTATGTCCCTCTGCATACACATCACTGACAAACTGAAATGGTCCACTCACACAGACAGTGTGATGAAGAAGGCACAAGAGTGCCTCTTCAACCTCAGGAGGCTGAAGAACTTTGGCTTGTCACCTAAAACACTCACAAACTTTTACAAATGATCAAATGAGAGCATCCTGTCTGGCTGTATCACTGCCTGGTACAGTAACCGCCCACAACCGCAAGGCTCTCTATAGGGTGGTGCGGTCTGCACAACGCATCACCGGGGGTAAACTACCTACCCTCCAGGACACCTACAGCACTCGATGTCACAGGAAGGCCAAAAAGATCATCAAGGACAACAACCACCCGAGCCACTGCCTGTTCACCTCGCTATCATCCAGAAGGTGAGGTCAATACAGGTGCATCAAAGCTGGGACCAAGAGACTGAAAAAACAGCTTCTATCTCAAGGCCATCAGACTGTTAAATAGCCACCACTAGCACAGAGAGGCTGCTGCCTACATACACAGACTTGAAATTATTGGCCACTTTAATAAATGGAATAATAATGTCTCTTTAATAATGTTTACATATCTTGCCATACTCATCTCATATGTATAGTATATACTGTATTCTATACTATCTACTGTATCTTAGTCTATGCTGCTCAGACATTGCTCATTCATATATTTATATATTCTTAATTCCATTCCTTTACTTAGATTTGTGTGTAATAGGTATTTGTTGTGAAATTGTTAGAAATTATTTGTTAGATATTGCTGCACTGTTGGAACTAGGAACACAAGCATTTCGCTACACCCGCAATAACATCTGCTAAACACGTGTATGTGACCAATAAAATGTGATTCATTTGATTTGATTTGGAGATATAGGGATACCTGATCTGTTGCATGATCTGCTAGTCTGTAGATATAGCGATACTAGAGCTGTTGGATGATCTACTAGTGTACAGATATAGGAATACTAGAACTGTTGGATGATCTGCTAGTGTAGAGATATAGGGCTAATAGAGCTGTTTGATGAAGAGCATGCAGCCAGCCAGCCACTGTCGAAAACATGTGCAGCAGAGCCATGAGAGATCCATCGCTTGGGGCACTGTGACGTCAGTCAGCAGAGAGGGCTGATGGGAATTCGATACACAGCAACGCTGCCTAATTTATTCCACAATAAAACTGACAGAGGCTTGTTTGTCTGTTTCTGTGTGCAATGGCTGTGGAATGTACTACAGTATATGCACACATTATTTACTGATGCTGAAAGATTCATCTGAGAAAAATGATTTGTCGTTGCATTGATTTGTCGTTAAAGAGATGGATATTTGTATGCACTGTATGAAGTCAAGTCCAGCCTTTATTATGAAAACGTGTTATTAGTTAGCTGGCAGTGGAGGCTGCTGAGGGGAGGACGGCTCATAATAATGGCTGGAATGGAGTAAATGGAACGGTATCAACCACATGGAAACCACGTGTTTGATGCCATTCCATTGGCTCCATTCCTGACATTATTATGAGCCATCCTCCCCTCAGTCTCCAATGCTAGCTAGGTATTTAGAATGTTACCGTCTCAAGCCATACTAACCAGAACTATTCTTGTCATGACACAATTAGTGTCTCCTTGGCATATTTGAATCAGAGTACCACACATAAAATACAACATCAACTCCACATTGTCTTAGTCAGCTTTATGTACTTCCATTGCCAAAACCAAAGGTCCCAAACACACACACACACACACACACACACACACACACACACACACACACACACACACACACACACACACACACACACACACACACGAGTAAAAGCATTTGCATGTGAAATTCCTGCCTCAGTTTCTTTTCAGAGGCTATTTCATGTATTCTCCTTACTAAGGAACATTCTGCCAACCCTGTCTACCAACTTCATCTGTTCACATCACTGGTCTCATCCCCTTCAACACATGCTATTCCTATCCATAACACATGTATCGTTATCCTTGTTCCCAAATGGCACCCTATTCCTATGTAGTGCACAACTTTTGACCAGGGCCCCTAGGGATATGGTGCCATTTGGGATGCACTCCCTGTTAACCCACCAACATGAGTATCTGTAACGTATATGCAGGGAGTCAGGAAGCAAGTGCAGAATGTCAGTTCAATAATAAACATGACAATAATACAAAACAGAAGCTGCATGCTAAAGCTAAACCAATACTGCCTGATGAATGAAGCAACTGAGGGCTATATGAACGGAGAGTAATCAGGGTGGTGATGAAGTCCAGGTGTGGTTAACGATGGGGAGCAGGTGTGCACAATGATGGTTGCCAGGTGAACGCAGTGTGGGTTGCCAGGACAGGTGGTTAGTAGACCCTAAATACATGCTTCTTTCCAAAGGACAACTTGCAAGTACATTGAGGAGCTCTTTTTTTGCTGTGGAGTGCTTATAGCTTTCCACTTTCATCCTCCTCAAAGGGAATAACACTCCTGGGAGCCAGCATACATGACAACCTCCACTCAATCCCTACGTTTCTTCTCAGAAAAAACTAAATGTTTCTTGCAGTGTTCCCCTCACTGTCACTGGTCATGGTGGGATCAAGATAGTTTCTGGCCACATGCTCACAGACACAGCACAGCCCAGAGCATTGACCGGGTCCTTTCAACATGCCACAGAACATTACGCAAGACTGTGCAGAAACACCCTCCTTTTCCATGAGTTGAAGTGTGGTTGGTTGTGCAACGTGCCATGCCTTCTCTGACCACCTCTGTCACATTGAACTGGGTCACACAGACAAACAGGTTATGGCATACGTGGTTTCCCCCTCAGAGAATACATCACAACAGATCGGTACGTCAAAACTGAAGAACTCATTTCAAATCACACTTTTTTTTAATGATCCTGACCTGTCTGTCTGGGTGTGTGTTTGTATAGTTATCTAATACCGTTTTCACACTTCTGCGTCAAACCAAGCTGAGCTGTACTGGGTTGTCCTGGTTACACATCCACCATAGTTGCATAAATTGGTTATTCACTGGGTTGGGGAGTAAGGGATTACATGTAATCTGATTACAAAAACAACTACAACTAATCCGTTACCAGCTAAAATAATGTAATCAGATTACAGATACTTAAAAAATATATATATTGCTTGGATTATATTTAAATTCAGAAAGGATGTTTGCAAAAAAAGACATGACAACTTTCTGTTTTCTCAATGACATTCAATTCAGCATTGAAAATAGGCACCATTTAAAAAATATTGTAATCAGATTACAGATACTTAAAAAATATATATATATATATATATTACTAATTGGATTATATTTAAATTCAGAAAGGATGTTTGCAAAAAAAGACATGACAAATTTCTGTTTTCTCAATGACATTCAATTCAGCATTGAAAACAGGCACCATTTTAAGTTTGTTCCACCTGAGCGAATCTGACCACAAGTCAAAGACCACTATGACCAAATGCGTTTGATGGATCCTTTTCATCATCTTCTAATGTCTCTTAAGGGTAAAGTAATCCAAAAGTAATCAGATTACGTTACTGTGTTTGGGTAATCTAAAAGTTACATTACTGACCATTTTGGACAGGCACTGTAACGGCTTATATTTAGAAAGTAACCTAACCAACGCTGGTTGTTGATGCCGGTTTAGCTGTTGGCCCTACCTTTTGAAACATGGAGGTGTTTCTCTACCTTTTGAAACATGAAGGTTTTTCTCTGCCTTTTGAAACGTGGAGGTGTTTCTCTACCTTTTGAAACATGGAGGTGTTTCTCTACCTTTTGAAACATGGAGGTGTTCCTCTGCCTTTTGAAATATGGTGTTCCTCTGCCTTTTGAAACATGGTGTTCCTCTGCCTTTTGAAACTTTGAGGTGTTTCTCTACCTTTTGAAACATGGTGTTCCTCTGCCTTTTGAAACATGGAGGTGTTTCTCTACCTTTTGAAACATGGTGTTCCTCTGCCTTTTGAAACATGGAGGTGTTTCTCTACCTATTGAAACATGGTGTTCCTCTGCCTTTTGAAACATGGAGGTGATTCTCTGCCTTTTGAAACATGGAGCTGTTTCTCTACCTTTTGAAACATGGAGCTGTTTCTCTACCTTTTGAAACATGGAGGTGTTTCTCTACCTTTTGAAACATGGAGGTGTTTCTCTGCCTTTTGAAACATGGAGGTGATTCTCTGCCTTTTGAAACATGGAGCTGTTTCTCTACCTTTTGAAACATGGAGGTGTTTCTCTACCTTTTGAAACATGAAGGTGTTTCTCTGCCTTTTGAAACGTGGAGGTGTTTCTCTACCTTTTGAAACATGGAGGTGTTTCTCTACCTTTTGAAACATGGAGGTGTTCCTCTGCCTTTTGAAACATGGTGTTCCTCTGCCTTTTGAAACATGGTGTTCCTCTGCCTTTTGAAACATGGTGTTCCTCTGCCTTTTGAAACATTGAGGTGTTTCTCTACCTTTTGAAACATGGTGTTCCTCTGCCTTTTGAAACATGGAGGTGTTTCTCTACCTTTTGAAACATGGTGTTCCTCTGCCTTTTGAAACATGGTGTTTCTCTACCTATTGAAACATGGTGTTCCTCTGCCTTTTGAAACATGGAGGTGTTCCTCTACCTTTTGAAACATGGTGTTCCTCTACCTTTTGAAACATGGAGGTGTTCCTCTACCTTTTGAAACATGGTGTTCCTCTGCCTTTTGAAACATGGAGGTGATTCTCTGCCTTTTGAAACATGGAGGTGTTTCTCTACCTTTTGAAACATGGAGGTGTTTCTCTACCTTTTGAAACATGAAGGTTTTTCTCTGCCTTTTGAAACATGGAGGTGTTTCTCTACCTTTTGAAACATGGAGGTGTTTCTCTACCTTTTGAAACATGGTGTTCCTCTGCCTTTTGAAACATGGTGTTCCTCTGCCTTTTGAAACATGGTGTTCCTCTGCCTTTTGAAACATGGTGTTCCTCTGCCTTTTGAAACATTGAGGTGTTTCTCTACCTTTTGAAACATGGTGTTCCTCTGCCTTTTGAAACATGGAGGTGTTTCTCTACCTTTTGAAACATGGTGTTCCTCTGCCTTTTGAAACATGGTGTTTCTCTACCTATTGAAACATGGTGTTCCTCTGCCTTTTGAAACATGGAGGTGTTCCTCTACCTTTTGAAACATGGTGTTCCTCTGCCTTTTGAAACATGGAGGTGTTCCTCTACCTTTTGAAACATGGTGTTCCTCTGCCTTTTGAAACATGGAGGTGATTCTCTGCCTTTTGAAACATGCAGGTGTTTCTCTACCTTTTGAAACATGGAGGTGTTTCTCTACCTTTTGAAACATGAAGGTTTTTCTCTGCCTTTTGAAACATGGAGGTGTTTCTCTACCTTTTGAAACATGGAGGTGTTTCTCTACCTTTTGAAACATGGTGTTCCTCTGCCTTTTGAAACATGGTGTTCCTCTGCATTTTGAAACATGGTGTTCCTCTGCCTTTTGAAACATGGAGGTGTTTCTCTGCCTTTTGAAACATGGAGGTGTTTCTTTGCCTTTTGAAACATGGAGGTGTTTCTTTGCCTTCTGAAACATGGAGGTGTTTCTCTACCTTTTGAAACATGGAGGTGTTTCTCTACCGTTTGAAACATGGAGGTGTTTCTCTACCTTTTGAAACATGGATGTGTTTCTCTGCCTCCTGAAACATGGATGTGTTTCTCTGCCTTCTGAAACATGGAGGTCTTTCTCTGCTTTTTGAAATATGGATGTGTTTCTCTGCCTTTTGTATACAGTCAGGAGAATTTGTGCTATTGGTAAAAAAAAAGAGTAGAAAGTTCTAATGAGCCATGCCCTTCTCTGGTGTTAGTGTAGACCGGCTGTCTCTCACTATGAGCTGTGGACAGAATACTAATGTATGACTAATGGGGTGCCTGTCTCTCGCGCTCTCACTCTCCAACCCGCTTCCTCTCTATTTCTCAATCTTTCTTCCTGCCTCTACATTGTTCTCCTCTCTCCCTCTCTCCCTCTCTCTCCACCTTTCTTCCTCCCTCTCCATCGTTCTCCTCTCTCCTCTCTCTCTCCTTCTTTCTCTCTTCCTCTCTCTCTCCTTACTCTCTCCTGTCTCTCTCTTCTTCTCCCTCTCTCTCTCTTCCTCTCCCTCTCTCTCTCTTCCTCTCCCTATCTCCCTCTCTCTTCCCCTCTCTCTCCTTCTTTCTCTCTCTCTCTTTCTTTCTCTCTCTCTCCACAACAAACACAGTATGTGTTACCCATAATCCACCACATTGAAGACGCAACTTCAAGCACATTAAAGATTGTTTCCTTAGTGAGGGATTTGCAAAGGGATTTCTGAGCCACACAAGTCAGTCTGGGGGAATTTAGTGGGAGGTTTAATGAGGACAGGGATAAAAAGCGTTCTTGAACGTCCCCCTGAGGCGCTGCTGAAGGCAACCCTCCTCATAGTTGCTGTGATCCTGAAGCTCTGATCACCTATTGGTGGGTACAAGCACCGCTTTGGTCTTAACTCCATAGAGTGGGCTTACCTAATCCCCCCCCCCCCCCTAGCCATTCTATGTAGTAAAGTTATCAAATCATTCTCTCACTCCTGAATGCATCCCTCAAAGAAATAAAAACATCCCAGAACGCTATCAGCTTGTGAACGTCTCCACAGAGTCCGATTAAAACCTGGTGAGATTTAAATGGAGTAGGATTAAGCTCCATATTTAACGCACAAAGTCTGATTACATTTGACTTTAACAAGGACTTTGAAATATAGCTTTTTGCAACATCTCCAATTCAGGCAACTTTAAAAACAGCCGTCATCCATAACTGATGCAGATAAAAAAAAAAGAAAAACAAGTGCAGAACTAGGCAAAGATAAGAGGATGTCTGGCATTGATTGCAGGCTTGATCATGGACATGCAGCGTATGCTCTTGTTTTTAACAAGAATTTATCAAGTCAGAGACAAATACAAATAGATTATTGATAAATGGATTGGATCTAATGTCATTTGTGATGCTGGTCTGTTGGCAACATCCTTTTATTCATCATAATCATTCATCAATCAGCTTCAAAATCATCTCCGCATCACAATATATCGAATATAGGCTGTCTAACTTAATTCCATCAGAACTTTCCATTTGAGCCGTGCAATGCCTTGTCATTAGGCTATTATCCCCATTCCACTGCATCTCTCATTTGCATTAGCCATCCTATTAGCAGTGAGAATGGAATAAGAAAACAAAGTGGTGGAATGCTGCAGGATACTGCTCGCGCTCAGTTAATCTTTCCATTCACCTTGAGTGGACTGGCCACATCAGTGGAAATGGCTCTCAGTTTTGTCTGTCTATACAGCCGTACAGCCTACCTGTCAAGGGCAGACAGACTGACAGTCCCCTAAAGACGGACTATGGTTCATCAAACCAATATGGGGAGTATTCTTGGAGGGTGTCTCAATCATTTTCTGTATTTCCTTTTTAGCCCTGCACTGTTTATGCCTGACGACAGTCTCCTTTCTGATTAACAGTGGCTATAATATTGAATCAAATCCTCTACGGTGGATCGAAGTAACTCAGCCACAGTGCAACTAAAAGGTCAGGTAAATACAATGAGATTAGCATTGACTGCCTTTATAGATTTTAACATTTAGATTTTTGCATTGGAGGTGGCACAGAGACTGTATGTCATGTTATTGTGCCCTCAAGGAGTGTTACATGTTATATAGGCACCTCTATTGCCAGGAAAGTTTGCTGAAAGGGATATGGATAGTTGCATTTTCCCAATACGCATAAAAGGACACATTTAATGTTGTTTGTAATGGATTGTTGCATTTATATAGTGCATTTAAATGCATCAGTAAGCATGTTTACTACTTTGAGAGTTTCCCTAATACCATATGGAGAAAAGGTTACTACTGGCCCTCCAGCACCACCTCCAACAACAGCAACCACACTTTCCTATGTGGTCTCCCATCCAGGGATTAACCCAGCCCTACCCTGCTTATCTTATGTAAACCCGTCGATTTTAACAATGCAATGTACTGTAAGGATGGATTGTCACTATGTAGAATGTGCTTCATGATTGATGAATGGCTCTGAATCTAACTTCTACACACCACATACAAGAATCCATACCGCTACATGACACAGACATGAAAGCATAGATCCCTACATCTCTTCTTCTCGGTCAATTATTCCACTGACTTGCCCCCTTTCTTTATTTTTCTTACTCTCTCTCTCTCTCTCTCTCACTCACTCACTCTCTCTCTCTCTCTCTCTCTCTCTCTCTCTCCTCTTTTGCTCTTCCCCTCTCTTTCACTCTCTTATCTCTCACTCTCTCTTCCCCTCTTCTCTCTCTCTCTCTCTCTCTCTCTCTCTCTCTCTCTCTCTCTCTCTCTCTCTCTCTCTCTCTTTCCTCTCTCCTCTTTTGCTCTCGCCCTCTTTCTATCTCTTCCCTTCCTCTCTCCCCCCTTCCCTCTCTCTATCTCCTCTCTCACTCCCTCTCTTTCCTCTCTCTCAATTGCTCTCTCTCTTTCCTCTCTCTCCCTGTCCTCTCCCTCCCTCTCCATCCCTATCCCTCTCTCTCTCCATCTCCCTATCTTCTCCCTCCTGTGTTCTCTCAGTTCATTAGACAAACACAAACAGGCTGGTCCCCCATGGTGTGGTAACTGCAGCCTGTACACACAAACACAGAAAGTTTCTCGCTCTCTCTCTCTTTCCGCTCTCTCTCTCGCGCTCTCTTTCTCTCTTGCTCTTTCTCTCTCTTGCTCTCTCTCCCTCTCTTGCTCTCTCTCTCTATCTTGCTCTCTCTCTTTGCCCTCTCTCTCTCTTGCTCTCTCTCTATCTTGCTCTCTTTCATCTCTCTCTCTTGCTCTCTCTCTTTGCCCTCTCTCTCTCTTGCTCTCTCTCTATCTTGCTCTCTTTCATCTCTCTCTCTTGCTCTCTCTCTTTGCCCTCTCTCTCTCTTGCTCTCTCTCTATCTTGCTCTCTTTCATCTCTCTCTCTTGCTCTCTCTCTTGCTCTTGCTCTGTCCTGCTGTCTCTCTCTTTCCTCTCTCTCTCTCTCTCTCTCTCTCTCTCTCTTTCCTCTCTCTGTCCTGCTCTCTCTTTCCCCTCTCTCTCTCTCTCTCTTGCTCTCTCTTTCCTCTCTCTCTCTGTCCTCTCCCTCCCTCTCCATCCCTATCCCTCTCTCCATCTCCCTATCTTCTCCCTCCGGTGTTCTCTCAGTTCATTAGACAAACACAAACAGGCTGGTCCTCCATGGTGTGTTAACTGCAGCCAGTACACACAAACACAGAAAGGGAGACATGCTCATCCTATACACACTCAGACACCAGACTCCAAACTTCTATCAAAACAGACACTGGACTCCAAACTTCTATCAAAACAGACACTGGACTCCAAACTTCTTTCAAACAGACACTGGACTCCAAACTTCTATCAAAACAGACACTGGACTCCAAACGTCTATCAAACAGACACTGGACTCCAAACTTCTATCAAAACAGACACTGGACTCCAAACTTCTATCAAAACAGACACTGGACTCTAAACTTCTCTCATGGCACCAGTCACAGTCAACAAGACTGTAGGGAGGCTTTATTTGCATTCTATTCCACAGTCACAAATATCTGATTCAACTTGACTGATTACATACGCATGCATGGGAATGCACGCATGTGCAGGCACACACACACACACAAACCCTGTCAGGTCACATATTGAGTTTTCCTTTCTTGTGTAATTGGTATTTACAGACAGACATCAACCCCCTGACCTATGACCTCACCAGCAGGGTGGGCCAATCAGAGGCCAAGGGATGGTGCCAGCAGTATGCCGGCCAAGCTGTAACTGTGGGAGACTAATGAACTAATTGATCAGGGTGGAAGGCCTCTGGCCGTCATTGTTCCTCAGAGGGTCATACAGCCAATGAGGCCGATACAAGGGCCAAACCACAGGCGCTCCACAGGACATCACAGTCACAGTCAGATCTTTATATTACCACAGGCAAACTAGCTATCCACAATATAGGTACTCTCCAGAAAATTAATATTCATTCAATTCCTAAGAATATATTATTTGGCCATTGGTGGAAAGGTGGTCTGAATCTGAAGTTTGGTGTACATGGTTATGTGATTCGAAGTCTGTCCCATCAAACACACAGTAAGACAAAAACACAGACAGACACACGAACAGATGGACACAGACATGATGCACCCATCAGATTCCTCCGTACAAAGAGACTCTGTCAGGCAATGGGCCAATGGCAGATTTCAAAACTGTGAAATTCATTCTCTCATAGCTGGATTTAAGGATTTTCAGTAAGCCAGAAATGGTTGCGGTTTTGTTGTAATGAAATAGCCATCTAATTTATGTCTCAATTAGAATATGTGCATTTCCTCAATTGAACATTTAACCATTTAAACGACACAGCCCCTCAGCTTAGA
The DNA here is from genome assembly GCF_002021735.2 of Oncorhynchus kisutch. Classification (NCBI taxonomy): domain Eukaryota; kingdom Metazoa; phylum Chordata; class Actinopteri; order Salmoniformes; family Salmonidae; genus Oncorhynchus; species Oncorhynchus kisutch. The sequence goes on along the minus strand of NC_034192.2, from coordinate 3,414,715 downwards.
CTAAATCCCATGCCATGATTACCTATGGACATTCTGAGAAGATTTGATGAAATAGAGAGCCAGTCACTTCTTAGTATCATAGTATCTTAGTAGCCTCTTCTAGATCTGTGATAGTAGATACTGTTGAACCTTATCTCTCTTATTGCAGGGTCCCGGCTGACGGCTCTAGTCTAGCTACAGTACCAAACAGCATACAGCCCATGAACTTCCGAGCTCAGCCTGGTCCCAGAACTGTTGTGCTGTACTGCCAACTTATGAGGTTGTCGTTGGCATGACGACAGCCAGAGAGGGCTATTCGGTGAAAACAGGGGAAGGGGCTTCTCAGGGCCTAGACTGGGGTCCGTCTCTGGTTTGGGTCTGGCAGCCCTCTTCCTCCCTACCTCTCCAGACCCCATCAACAGCCTCTGTGTTCAGCCTACATGTGATGTGAGAGGTTAATGTGTACACTACAAGAATGAACCAGCCACTCAAAGTGGGGATCTTTGTGCATTTTCCTTATCCCTGCCACTCTCTCTCTCTCTCTCTCTCTCTCTCTCTCTCTCAGCCGCCACTTGCTCCCTATAGACCGGACCTGGCTCCTTTGAGAGTGCTTCCCTTCCCCACTGTGAAGCAGCTTTCTTAGGCATCTCACAGACCATTCTATCTTATTGCTCCAGGTCTTCCATGTAGAGCGGTCACGTGAAATGGGTGAAATACATGGGTGAAATGCATTGGCTTTGTGTTCCATGCTGAATAGCATCTCTCAGTGTCGCACATAGAAAGTGTAAGGGACAAAATAACATTGAGGGAAAACAGGATCCGTAAAATGTGCCTTGCCTTATCTTCCTCAAATGGCAGCCCTTTCATAAACGCCCGTGCACATTGACAAATGGGACTTGTTATGTGAGAGTTAGCTCACCCTCCTGGCTTCCATCCGAGCAGCTCAGCTCCACCTCGGGTCTCTCAATGAGCTTGACTTCCCACTGACCAAAGCTGGTTTCTCAAGCTCATCTCTCCACCTATTGCCTCATGTTTAATCTCCCAGCTCTTTCATTAGGAACACACCATGTGTTACTTCTAAAGCAATGAAGTGGCCAAAGCTCATTTAAATCTAGATCGAGACCAATGCTCTTTTGTACACAGTAGGAATGCCAGAGATGTTGGTCGAAGTTGGGGTTCCTATACCAGGGGTGAACATAACTATGGCAACACAGGCGCAAGGTCTGCTCAACCATAGGAGTGCTACAATACCGATGCACTCGGTTTCTCATTCCAGTCAGGCCTGACCCAAATTACAATATCCTGGGAAAAACACTGTCCCCGACAACACACATGCGCACGCACATGCACGGCCACGCAAAGAATACGCTCTGTCAAACACACTCACATACACTGCAAGCATAGGTCTTTATAAGAGGACACCAAACGAAGCCAATAAAATGATATGCTTGGAGAGTGAAGGGTTATGTTCTGGTGGGCGTGCACCTCTGTAGAATTGGGAAACTTGACTGATGGAGTGATTCAAGCAGTTGTGCTACAATATGACGAAAAACTAAATATCGTTTTAGACTTGAGGAAACATAGATGTTCTTAGAAGTCTTGAAGTCTGCAATGAGTCCTACAGCATGCTAAGTATTTGGATAAATGCTAATTTTGGAGTTAATCCCTTACTGTAATGCAAACACTAAATATTACAGGGAGATGGTAAACACAAAGCCCTGCAGCTCTCTCTACTATTGTTATTTCCTCATGAGCTTGTTTTGAGCTTCTTGTTCTTTACTGTTTTATTTGTCTCACATACAAAGCCTGAAAGGGAAATATATCCAGTTTAAATTATAAATCCTTTGTAATTGAAAAAACAAGAGCTTTTATGTTCATATACCTGAGCCTCTGAGCCTTCCACCTTCAGAACTGAATAAACCATAGAAAACACATGGACAATCAAGATGGTTTACAGTAAAAAGGGATACAGAAACAACACCCATAACTTGTGTTGATTAGTATCTGCAACCATAAATTATAATCGAGATATCCAAGGAAAAAAACTTCACAAAAAGGCTCTCGAGCGATACTTTGATTTGTTGCAGTATTTAGTGTATTATTAGCCTGGGACGTGGCACGACATCCAAAACAAAGCAAGCCAGAGAACACTTACTACACAGAGAGTTAATAATGATGCTGCCAACTCAAAGACACCAGTTCCACTATCCCACAACACAAACATTCCCCCTACACTCCTTCCGCTATCACTAATTGTCCATATCTGTCTAGGCTACAGTTGGACTCATCTGATTGAGTCTCGGCCCATTCATACTCCACAGCCTCCCAGCATTGCTAGTCCCTGTCTGCCTCTCACAGTTCTGAAATCTCCCTCCTCATCTCAGCCCCAATAGCTTCACACGCCACATCTCTCCTGGTCACCCAACTACCACCACACATCCAAGTGTGCACCTTGCTCCGGTTATAAGTACTTACTTTGAACTGGAGGTCTGGTGGTTGTTCCAACGCTTTGCAATAGTTTGTGAACTCTCCTCTCATCTGCTCCTCACCCCTGCTGTCAGTCACTCTCTAATTCTCTCTCTCTCTACCTCCCTCTCTTTCTTTCACTTACTCTCTCACTCTTGTCTCTCCACAAAGCTGTTTTCTCTCTCTCTCTCCCCCTCTCTCTCTCCCTCTCTCTCTCCCTCTCATTTCTGTTGCTGAGAGAGGAGGGCGTTCTTAAAAGCTTGGTTTCCTGACTCGTGATCAGGATCTCATTGCCACAAGGTCACTCCAGGGACGGCCCGCTTGGCAGGGGAGCAGCACTCAGAGAGAGAGAGAGAGAAGAGAGAAAGAGGGGGTAGAGAGGGAGGCAGGAGGGAGGAGAGGGAGCACTTAGAGCCAGAACTGGAGCTATGGAGTCACACTGGGGACAGAGATAGAGAGAGAGAGGTTGGGTTGAGTTGGGTTGAGTTGGGGTGGGGTGGGGTGGGGCTAGCTACAGATGGGCTCTGACAGGATAGCCCCAGTCATCTAATATACAGTAGTTATATAAACAACATAAAGAACAACATGGACAACAGCATGGAGAACAGGAAAAAATACATTTCAATATATTTAACGTCACATAAAATGTATTTCAAATACACTAACGGTTAAAAGTTTGGACACACCTACTCATTCAAGGGTTTTTCTTTATTTTACTATTTTCTACATTGTAGAATAATGGCGAAGACATCAAAACTATGAAATAACACATTTGGAATCATGTAGTAACCAAAACAGTGTTCAACAAATCAAAATATATTTTATATTTGAGATTATTCAAATAGCCACCCTTTGCCTTGATGACACAGCTTTGCACACTCTCTCAACCAGCTTCATGAGGCAGTCACCTGGAATGAATTTCAATTAACAGGTGTGCCTTCTTAAAAGTTCATTTGTGGAATTTCTTTCCTTCTTAATACATTTGAGACAATCAGTTGTGTTGTGACAAGGTAGGGGTGGTATCTTTTGATCGGTAGTGTACATGTACATACATTTGCATCTTTGCTGAAATGCATGTAATGACTGACAATATTCCAGAAATGAATGACAGTGACACCTAGTCTACAGGGTGGTCAAAGTGGTTCCTATGTCAGCTTCTTAAATTACTGATTACATATTGATCAATGGTGATAATTATTTTTTGCCCACTAAGCACAAAATTGTTATGGTAAGTAATATACAGTGCCTTGCGAAGGTATTCGGCCCCCTTGAACTTTGCGACCTTTTGCCACATTTCAGGCTTCAAACATAAAGATATAAAACTGTATTTTTTTGTGAAGAATCAACAACAAGTGGGACACAATCATGAAATGGAACGACATTTATTGGATATTTCAAACTTTTTTAACAAATCAAAAACTGAAAAATTGGGCGTGCAAAATTATTCAGCCCCCTTAAGTTAATACTTTGTAGCGCCACCTTTTGCTGCGATTACAGCTGTAAGTCGCTTGGGGTATGTCACTATCAGTTTTGCACATCGAGAGACTGACATTTTTTCCCATTCCTCCTTGCAAAACAGATCGAGCTCAGTGAGGTTGGATGGAGAGCATTTGTGAACAGCAGTTTTCAGTTCTTTCCACAGATTCTCAATTGGATTCAGGTCTGGACTTTGACTTGGCCATTCTAACACCTGGATATGTTTATTTTTGAACCATTCCATTGTAGATTTTGCTTTATGTTTTGGATCATTGTCTTGTTGGAAGACAAATCTCCGTCCCAGTCTCAGGTCTTTTGCAGACTCCATCAGGTTTTCTTCCAGAATGGTCCTGTATTTGGCTCCATCCATCTTCCCATAATTTTTAACCATCTTCCCTGTCCCTGCTGAAGAAAAGCAGGCCCAAACCATGATGCTGCCACCACCATGTTTTACAGTGGGGATGAGCTGTGTTGCTTTTACGCCAAACATAACGTTTTGCATTGTTGCCAGAAAGTTCAAATTTGGTTTCATCTGACCAGAGCACCTTCTTCCACATGTTTGGTGTGTCTCCCAGGTGGCTTGTGGCAAACTTTAAACGACACTTTTTATGGATATCTTTAAGAAATGGCTTTCTTCTTGCCACTCTTCCATAAAGGCCAGATTTGTGCAATATACAACTGATTGTTGTCCTATGGACAGAGTCTCCCACCTCAGCTGTAGATCTCTGCAGTTCATCCAGAGTGATCATGGGCCTCTTGGCTGCATCTCTGATCAGTCTTCTGCTTTCAGCTTGTATGAGCTGAAAGTTTAGAGGGACGGCCAGGTCTTGGTAGATTTGCAGTGGTCTGATACTCCTTCCATTTCTTCCATTTCAATATTATCGCTTGCACAGTGCTCCTTGGGATGTTTAAAGCTTGGGAAATCTTTTTGTATCCAAATCCGGCTTTAAACTTCTTCACAACAGTATCTCGGACCTGCCTGGTGTGTTCCTTGTTCTTCATGATGCTCTCTGCACTTTTAACGGACCTCTGAGACTATCACAGTGCAGGTGCATTTATACGGAGACTTGATTACACACAGGTGGATTGTATTTATCATCATTAGTCATTTAGGTCAACATTGGATCATTCAGAGATCCTCACTGACCTTCTGGAGAGAGTTTGCTGCACTGAAAGTAAAGGGGCTGAATAATTTTGCACGCCCAATTTTTCAGTTTTTGATTTGTTAAAAAAGTTTGAAATATCCAATAAATGTTGTTCCACTTCATGATTGTGTCCCACTTGTTGTTGATTCTTCACAAAAAAATACAGTTTTATATCTTTATGTTTGAAGCCTGAAATGTGGTAAAAGGTCGCAAAGTTCAAGGGGGCCGAATATTTCGCAAGGCACTGTAAGTTTGATTTCACCTAAATTTAACATTCTGTCATAAAGAGCACGTTCAACTTTATAAAATGTTCCCATCTCAAAAGAAAAAATGTATTACTGTAGTAAGAGCCTCTCTTCAGCTTAATTAAATAATGACAAAAAAGCGAAGCTATTTTTATAATTTTTGTATTTGAGTTATCGGTTTAATTAAATAAAAACGATTCTTCGTACAACACTCCACAATATGTCAAAATGTTGGTGTAAGTCTTGTGCTTCCAATGAGTGGTATTATATGGATCTAAAGTGGATGGTTAGCTGGGTTATGTTGTGTTTGTATCCAAGTGGGGAGTGGGAATTTACCACATTTGGGGAAAATCCACTTGAACGGCCCTCAAACTGGTAATTACTAGTTAAATCAGCCACGAATCCCTTTGTGACAGGGGGAAAGGAAGCTTGTTGACTGCAGCAGGGAGAGGCAATTGAATGGGTAACAGGATTGATTTGTTATGTTCAACTCACTCAGTTTTTTTTACCATAAAGCACCAGAAAATGGCCAAAAAGAGTAGAACCAGCTCACCTGCTTTTACATTATGATTTGACCCATACCTTTTAAAAAGGAATAGTTTCTTAAAACAATTCTGTTCATGTAACAGTGTTGACCTTAAAATGAGGGACAGATGTAAATGAATCACTAATCACTTGAAATAAATACAAATCTTCATAAATAACTTTCTGTCAAAGCAACGAAATAACTAGGGCTTTACAATGATGGTGAAAACTATTTTGTATTTTGTGGGGTTCGTGGGCTAAGATCTTCCTAGAAGTCTGAGGGTCCACGGAGAGACATGTCAAAATTCAGAATTTTGTCACTTTAGCCTTTATTGAAAATCATTGAAATATTTCCCAATATATTTAACATATATTGTGATATAGACTTTACATACATACATATACATATATATACATTTTAAATACATTCCATAATATATTTTGGAATGCATTTCAACTGTGTTATATAAAATACAAATTATAAATTATTTGGCCAATTTTTTATATTTAATGTATCCTTAAAAGGTATATAAAAATATATTTTAGATGTATTGTTATTTCGATATGAGTATAGTCAAAATAATATTGAGTAATAGGAGTTTGGATCAGTTAGACTTTAACTGGTATCATTCTCAATCAACAGCACTGTACTTCTGTCGACTACAACTGCGTTCGACAAAGTAACTTTCTGAAAACTCTCCCTCTTCTCAATTAATTTCAGTTCTAATTTGCTGTGGGATCCTCTTAATGGTGGCACTTTAACAAGTTGTAGGAGGATAATCACGTCCGCTGCAGAGCAGATGGCTGCAGATGACCTTATAGGAAGAGTCGCCCCCTGTTGCAGCTGGTTCCGACCGGTTTCGACAGATTACAGCACACTGAATCAATAACGTGTCATTAACGCTGGATATTCCACAGCCCATGTACAATACTGACGTCAGACCAACACTGCCTATACAGACAGGCATGCGGGCACAAATAGACACACACACACACACACACACACACACACACACACACACATTGAAAAAAGAGCCTTGTGTTTCATAACAGGAGCTTGAGCCTAGACATACTATTAGACAGGCCTTTGATGCTGGTTTCGAAGTATTTATCAGAATGTTTGTTGAATGTCTGTTTTATCAATCCACGTTCTCATTTGAAATCAAATATCTGCTTGAAAAGATCTAATCTCTTTATGGAATGTATTTAGATTGCTGGAAAGTGCCTTTCTCTACGTCATTAGACAAAGGGAAAGGACTGAGTATTGTCCAATCTATAGAGGAGGACCCACCCTGTGTTGCTGGTAGAGGAAGAGGAAGCTATGCACTGCATTATATGCTTAAAATGCCAATTTGAAGCATCAGCTCACATGCAGCCTCTTCTATCGGTGTCACACTACAGTTAAAGTAACTCTTTCATTTGAGACATTGATCAGGAGAACATCATCAGTGGTCATTCTCCAGTATGAGTCATGGTCCCAGGTGGTGATATGCCACTCCACCATCCCCTTCCTTCCTTCTCATATTCCTCTCATCAATAATGAACTCACTCCATTTGCTCCCCTCCCCTAAGTGTGTTATATGTCCCATTATGTCCCTCTTGAGCTCTTTTAATGGTGCCATTTTCATCAACTTATTGAATGAGAAATGAGACTCGATGAATTCGAGACGCGATGAAAAAGGTCTCGGTCAACACCAGCCGTCTTATTCTATTCATTCAACCCAGAACAACTGTGGATTCACCATTATCTCAGGGCACCGCTCTCAAAAACACAATTCACAAGCAGAGGACGTTGAAAATTGCTCTCTCCGGCAGGTCCAGTTCCTACCTCATTGTTTTTCATCAGTTTAAACTGGTTGGTGGCCCTATGAACCTGGCAGAGTATAAGGGCTTTTTGCACCATTAAGTTAGCCCCATCCCATCCTTGTGTCACGACTTCCGCCGATGTTGGCTCCCCTGCCTGTTCGGGCGGTGCTCGGCGGTCGTCGTCACCGGCCTACTAGCCGCCACCGATCCCTTTTTCGTTTTCTGTTTGTTTTGTCTTATTAGTTGCACCTGTGTCTATTTGTGTTTGCTTGATGGGCTTCCTTATTTAAAGCTAGTATACCCGCCCTTGTTTTGTGCGGGATTATTCTTGTGTTACGTGTGTGTGGTATTAGGTGTGTTCGTGCTCTGGACCTGGTACCCTGTGTTTTGGGTTGGTCCATATTTTTCCGCGCCCTGTGTTGTGGGCATTACTTTTGGTGCCGTATTAAAGTGCACTTTTTCCTGTGGAACTCTCTGCTCTCTGCGCCTGATTCTTCCTCACACACCTAGTCCCCCGTGACACCCTGTTTCGACCATTAGGTTAGCCCCATCCCACCCCATCCCTGTTTCTACCATTAGGTTAGCCCCATCCCACCCCATCCCTGTTTCTACCATTGGGTTAGCCCCATCCCACCCCATCCCTGTTTCTACCATTAGGTTAGCCCCATCCCACCCCATCCCTATTTCTACCATTAGGTTAGCCCCACCCCATCCCTGTTTCTACCATTAGGTTAGCCCCATCCCACCCCATCCCTGTTTCTAACATTAGGTTAGCCCCATCCCTGTTTCTACCATTGGGTTAGCCCCATCCCACCCCATCCCTGTTTCTACCATTGGGTTAGCCCCATCCCACCCCATCCCTGTTTCTACCATAAGGTTAGCCCCACCCCATCCCTGTTTCTACCATTAGTTTAGCCCCATCCCACCCCATCCCTGTTTCTACCATTAGGTTAGCCCCATCCCACCCCATCCCTGTTTCTACCATTAGGTTAGCCCCATCCCACCCCATCCCTATTTCTACCATTAGGTTAGCCCCATCCCACCCCATCCCTGTTTCTACCATTGGGTTAGCCCCATCCCACCCCATCCCTGTTTCTACCATTAGGTTAGCCCCATCCCACCCCATCCCTTTTTCTACCATTAGGTTAGCCCCATCCCACCCCATCCCTGTTTCTACCATTAGGTTAGCCCCATCCCACCCCATCCCTGTTTCTACCATTAGGTTAGCCCCATCCCACCCCATCCCTGTTTCTACCATTAGGTTAGCCCCATCCCACCCCATCCCTATTTCTACCATTAGGTTAGCCCCATCCCACCCCATCCCTGTTTCTACCATTAGGTTAGCCCCATCCCATCCCTGTTTCTACCATTAGGTTAGCCCCATCCCACCACATCCCTGTTTCTACCATTATGTTAGCCCCATCCCACCGCATCCCTGTTTCTACCATTAGGTTAGCCCCATCCCACCCCATCCCTGTTTCTACCATTAGGTTAGCCCCATCCCACCCCATCCCTGTTTCTACCATTAGGTTAGCCCCATCCCACCACATCCCTGTTTCTACCATTAGGTTAGCCCCATCCCACCCCATCCCTGTTTCTACCATTAGGTTAGCCCCATCCCACCCCATCCCTATTTCTACCATTAGGTTAGCCCCATCCCACCCCATCCCTGTTTCTACCATTAGGTTAGCCCCATCCCACCCCATCCCTATTTCTACCATTAGGTTAGCCCCATCCCTCCCCATCCCTGTTTCTACCATTAGGTTAGCCCCATCCCACCCCATCCCACCCCATCCCTGTTTCTACCATTAGGTTAGCCCCATCCCACCCCATCCCTTTTTCTACCATTAGGTTAGCCCCATCCCACCCCATCCCTGTTTCTACCATTAGGTTAGCCCCATCCCACCCCATCCCTGTTTCTACCATTAGGTTAGCCCCATCCCACCCCATCCCTGTTTCTACCATTAGGTTAGCCCCATCCCACCCCATCCCTGTTTCTACCATTAGGTTAGCCCCATCCCATCCCTGTTTCTACCATTAGGTTAGCCCCATCCCACCACATCCCTGTTTCTACCATTAGGTTAGCCCCATCCCACCCCATCCCTATTTCTACCATTAGGTTAGCCCCATCCCACCCCATCCCTGTTTCTACCATTGGGTTAGCCCCATCCCACCCCATCCCTGTTTCTACCATTAGGTTAGCCCCATCCCACCCCATCCCTGTTTCTACCATTAGGTTAGCCCCATCCCACCCCATCCCTGTTTCTACCATTAGGTTAGCCCCATCCCACCCCATCCCTATTTCTACCATTAGGTTAGCCCCATCCCACCCCATCCCTGTTTCTACCATTGGGTTAGCCCCATCCCTGTTTCTACCATTAGGTTAGCCCCATCCCACCCCATCCCTATTTCTACCATTAGGTTAGCCCCATCCCATCCCTGTTTCTACCATTAGGTTAGCCCCATCCCACCACATCCCTGTTTCTACCATTAGGTTAGCCCCATCCCACCCCATCCCTGTTTCTACCATTAGGTTAGCCCCATCCCATCCCTGTTTCTACCATTAGGTTAGCCCCATCCCACCCCATCCCTGTTTCTACCATTAGGTTAGCCCCATCCCACCCCATCCCTGTTTCTACCATTGGGTTAGCCCCATCCCACCCCTGTTTCTACCATTGGGTTAGCCCCATCCCACCCCATCCCTGTTTCAAACATTAGGTTAGCCCCACCCCATCCCTGTTTCTACCATTAGGTTAGCCCCATCCCACCCCATCCCTGTTTCTACCATTAGGTTAGCCCCATCCCACCCCATCCCTGTTTCTACCATTAGGTTAGCCCCATCCCACCCCATCCCTATTTCTACCATTAGGTTAGCCCCATCCCACCCCATCCCTGTTTCTACCATTGGGTTAGCCCCATCCCACCCCATCCCTGTTTCTACCATTAGGTTAGCCCCATCCCACCCCATCCCTTTTTCTACCATTAGGTTAGCCCCATCCCACCCCATCCCTGTTTCTACCATTAGGTTAGCCCCATCCCACCCCATCCCTGTTTCTACCATTAGGTTAGCCCCATCCCACCCCATCCCTGTTTCTACCATTAGGTTAGCCCCATCCCAACCCATCCCTATTTCTACCATTAGGTTAGCCCCATCCCACCCCATCCCTGTTTCTACCATTGGGTTAGCCCCATCCCACCCCATCCCTGTTTCTACCATTAGGTTAGCCCCATCCCACCCCATCCCTGTTTCTACCATTAGGTTAGCCCCATCCCATCCCTGTTTCTACCATTAGGTTAGCCCCATCCCACCACATCCCTGTTTCTACCATTATGTTAGCCCCATCCCACCGCATCCCTGTTTCTACCATTAGGTTAGCCCCATCCCACCCCATCCCTGTTTCTACCATTAGGTTAGCCCCATCCCACCCCATCCCTGTTTCTACCATTAGGTTAGCCCCATCCCACCCCATCCCTGTTTCTACCATTGGGTTAGCCCCATCCCATCCCATACCTGTTTCTACCATTAGGTTAGCCCCATCCCACCCCATCCCTGTTTTTACCATTAGGTTAGCCCCATCCCAGCCCATCCCTGTTTCTACCATTAGGTTAGCCCCATCCCACCCCATCCCTGTTTCTACCATTAGGGTAGCCCCATCCCACCCCATCCCTGTTTCTACCATTAGGTTAGCCCCATCCCACCCCATCCCTGTTTCTACCATTAGGTTAGCCCCATCACATCCCTGTTTCTACCATTAGGTTAGCCCCATCCCACCCCATCCCTGTTTCTACCATTAGGTTAGCCCCATCCCACCCCATCCCTGTTTCTACCATTGGGTTAGCCCCATCCCACCCCTGTTTCTACCATTGGGTTAGCCCCATCCCACCCCATCCCTGTTTCAAACATTAGGTTAGCCCCACCCCATCCCTGTTTCTACCATTAGGTTAGCCCCATCCCACCCCATCCCTGTTTCTACCATTAGGTTAGCCCCATCCCACCCCATCCCTGTTTCTACCATTGGGTTAGCCCCATCCCACCCCATCCCTATTTCTACCATTAGGTTAGCCCCATCCCACCCCATCCCTGTTTCTACCATTGGGTTAGCCCCATCCCACCCCATCCCTGTTTCTACCATTAGGTTAGCCCCATCCCACCCCATCCCTTTTTCTACCATTAGGTTAGCCCCATCCCACCCCATCCCTGTTTCTACCATTAGGTTAGCCCCATCCCACCCCATCCCTGTTTCTACCATTAGGTTAGCCCCATCCCACCCCATCCCTGTTTTCTACCATTAGGTTAGCCCCATCCCAACCCATCCCTATTTCTACCATTAGGTTAGCCCCATCCCACCCCATCCCTGTTTCTACCATTGGGTTAGCCCCATCCCACCCCATCCCTGTTTCTACCATTAGGTTAGCCCCATCCCACCCCATCCCTGTTTCTACCATTAGGTTAGCCCCATCCCATCCCTGTTTCTACCATTAGGTTAGCCCCATCCCACCACATCCCTGTTTCTACCATTATGTTAGCCCCATCCCACCGCATCCCTGTTTCTACCATTAGGTTAGCCCCATCCCACCACATCCCTGTTTCTACCATTAGGTTAGCCCCATCCCACCCCATCCCTGTTTCTACCATTAGGTTAGCCCCATCCCACCCCATCCCTGTTTCTACCATTAGGTTAGCCCCATCCCACCCCATCCCTGTTTCTACCATTAGGTTAGCCCCATCCCACCCCATCCCTATTTCTACCATTAGGTTAGCCCCATCCCACCCCATCCCTGTTTCTACCATTAGGTTAGCCCCATCCCACCCCATCCCTATTTCTACCATTAGGTTAGCCCCATCCCTCCCCATCCCTGTTTCTACCATTAGGTTAGCCCCATCCCACCCCATCCCACCCCATCCCTGTTTCTACCATTAGGTTAGCCCCATCCCACCCCATCCCTTTTTCTACCATTAGGTTAGCCCCATCCCACCCCATCCCTGTTTCTACCATTAGGTTAGCCCCATCCCACCCCATCCCTGTTTCTACCATTAGGTTAGCCCCATCCCACCCCATCCCTGTTTCTACCATTAGGTTAGCCCCATCCCACCCCATCCCTATTTCTACCATTAGGTTAGCCCCATCCCACCCCATCCCTGTTTCTACCATTGGGTTAGCCCAATCCCATCCCATCCCTGTTTCTACCATTAGGTTAGCCCCATCCCACCCCATCCCTGTTTTTACCATTAGGTTAGCCCCATCCCAGCCCATCCCTGTTTCTACCATTAGGTTAGCCCCATCCCACCCCATCCCTGTTTCTACCATTAGGGTAGCCCCATCCCACCCCATCCCTGTTTCTACCATTAGGTTAGCCCCATCCCATATCTGTTTTTACCATTGGGTTAGTCCCATCCCATCCCTGTTTCTACCATAAGGTTAGCCCCATCCCTTATCTGTTTTTACCATTGGGTTAGTCCCATCCCATCCCTGTTTCTACCATTAGGTTAGCCCCATCCCACCCCATCCCTGTTTTTACCATTAGGTTAGCCCCATGCCACCGCATCCCTGTTTCTACCATTGGGTTAGCCCCATCCCACCACCTCCCTGTTTTTACCATTAGGTTAGCCCCATCCCATCCCTGTTTCTACCATTGGGTTAGCCCCACCCCATCCCTGTTTCTACCATTGGGCTAGCCCCACCCCATCCCTGTTTCTACCATTAGGTTAGCCCCATCCCACCCCATCCCTGTTTCTACCATTGGGTTAACCCCATCCCTGTTTCTACCATTACGTTAGCCCCATCCCACCCCATCCCTGTTTCTACCATTGGGTTAGCCCCACCCCATCCCTGTTTCTACCATTAGGTTAGCCCCATCCCACCACATCCCTGTTTCTACCATTGGGTTAGCCCCGTCCCTTATCTGTTTTTACCATTGGGTTAGCCCCATCCCATCCCTGTTTCTACCATTAGGTTAGCCCCATCCCATCCCTGTTTCTACCATTGGGTTAGGACCATCCCATATCTGTTTTTACCATTAGGTTAGCCCATCCCATATCTGTATCTACCATTGGGTTAGCCCCATCCCATATCTGTTTCTACCATAGGGTTAGCCCCATCCCATCCCTGTTTCTACCATTGGGTTAGCCCCATCCCACCCCATCCCTGTTTCTACCATTAGGTTAGCCCCATCCCATCCCTGTTTCTACCATTGGGTTAGCCCCATCCCACCCCATCCCTGTTTCTACCATGAGGTTAGCCCCATCCCACCCCATCCCTGTTTATACCATTAGGTTAGCCCCATCCCATATCTGTTTTTACCATTAGGTTAGCCCCATCCCACCCCATCCCTGTTTCTACCATTAGGTGAGCCCCATCCCATATCTGTTTTTACCATTAGGTTAGCCCCATCCCACCCCATCCCTGTTTCTACCATTGGGTTAGCCCCATCCCACCCCATCCCTGTTTCTACCATTAGGTTAGCCCCATCCCACCCCATCCCTTTTTCTACCATTAGGTTAGCCCCATCCCACCCCATCCCTGTTTCTACCATTAGGTTAGCCCCATCCCACCCCATCCCTGTTTCTACCATTAGGTTAGCCCCATCCCACCCCATCCCTGTTTCTACCATTAGGTTAGCCCCATCCCAACCCATCCCTATTTCTACCATTAGGTTAGCCCCATCCCACCCCATCCCTGTTTCTACCATTGGGTTAGCCCCATCCCACCCCATCCCTGTTTCTACCATTAGGTTAGCCCCATCCCACCCCATCCCTGTTTCTACCATTAGGTTAGCCCCATCCCATCCCTGTTTCTACCATTAGGTTAGCCCCATCCCACCACATCCCTGTTTCTACCATTATGTTAGCCCCATCCCACCGCATCCCTGTTTCTACCATTAGGTTAGCCCCATCCCACCACATCCCTGTTTCTACCATTAGGTTAGCCCCATCCCACCCCATCCCTGTTTCTACCATTAGGTTAGCCCCATCCCACCCCATCCCTGTTTCTACCATTAGGTTAGCCCCATCCCACCCCATCCCTGTTTCTACCATTAGGTTAGCCCCATCCCACCCCATCCCTATTTCTACCATTAGGTTAGCCCCATCCCACCCCATCCCTGTTTCTACCATTAGGTTAGCCCCATCCCACCCCATCCCTATTTCTACCATTAGGTTAGCCCCATCCCTCCCCATCCCTGTTTCTACCATTAGGTTAGCCCCATCCCACCCCATCCCACCCCATCCCTGTTTCTACCATTAGGTTAGCCCCATCCCACCCCATCCCTTTTTCTACCATTAGGTTAGCCCCATCCCACCCCATCCCTGTTTCTACCATTAGGTTAGCCCCATCCCACCCCATCCCTGTTTCTACCATTAGGTTAGCCCCATCCCACCCCATCCCTGTTTCTACCATTAGGTTAGCCCCATCCCACCCCATCCCTATTTCTACCATTAGGTTAGCCCCATCCCACCCCATCCCTGTTTCTACCATTGGGTTAGCCCAATCCCATCCCATCCCTGTTTCTACCATTAGGTTAGCCCCATCCCACCCCATCCCTGTTTTTACCATTAGGTTAGCCCCATCCCAGCCCATCCCTGTTTCTACCATTAGGTTAGCCCCATCCCACCCCATCCCTGTTTCTACCATTAGGGTAGCCCCATCCCACCCCATCCCTGTTTCTACCATTAGGTTAGCCCCATCCCATATCTGTTTTTACCATTGGGTTAGTCCCATCCCATCCCTGTTTCTACCATAAGGTTAGCCCCATCCCTTATCTGTTTTTACCATTGGGTTAGTCCCATCCCATCCCTGTTTCTACCATTAGGTTAGCCCCATCCCACCCCATCCCTGTTTTTACCATTAGGTTAGCCCCATGCCACCGCATCCCTGTTTCTACCATTGGGTTAGCCCCATCCCACCACCTCCCTGTTTTTACCATTAGGTTAGCCCCATCCCATCCCTGTTTCTACCATTGGGTTAGCCCCACCCCATCCCTGTTTCTACCATTGGGCTAGCCCCACCCCATCCCTGTTTCTACCATTAGGTTAGCCCCATCCCACCCCATCCCTGTTTCTACCATTGGGTTAACCCCATCCCTGTTTCTACCATTACGTTAGCCCCATCCCACCCCATCCCTGTTTCTACCATTGGGTTAGCCCCACCCCATCCCTGTTTCTACCATTAGGTTAGCCCCATCCCACCACATCCCTGTTTCTACCATTGGGTTAGCCCCGTCCCTTATCTGTTTTTACCATTGGGTTAGCCCCATCCCATCCCTGTTTCTACCATTAGGTTAGCCCCATCCCATCCCTGTTTCTACCATTGGGTTAGGACCATCCCATATCTGTTTTTACCATTAGGTTAGCCCCATCCCATATCTGTATCTACCATTGGGTTAGCCCCATCCCATATCTGTTTCTACCATAGGGTTAGCCCCATCCCATCCCTGTTTCTACCATTGGGTTAGCCCCATCCCACCCCATCCCTGTTTCTACCATTAGGTTAGCCCCATCCCATCCCTGTTTCTACCATTGGGTTAGCCCCATCCCACCCCATCCCTGTTTCTACCATGAGGTTAGCCCCATCCCACCCCATCCCTGTTTATACCATTAGGTTAGCCCCATCCCATATCTGTTTTTACCATTAGGTTAGCCCCATCCCACCCCATCCCTGTTTCTACCATTAGGTGAGCCCCATCCCATATCTGTTTTTACCATTAGGTTAGCCCCATCCCACCCCATCCCTGTTTCTACCATTGGGTTAGCCCCATCCCACCCCATCCCTGTTTCTACCATTAGGTTAGCCCCATCCCACCCCATCCCTTTTTCTACCATTAGGTTAGCCCCATCCCACCCCATCCCTGTTTCTACCATTAGGTTAGCCCCATCCCACCCCATCCCTGTTTCTACCATTAGGTTAGCCCCATCCCACCCCATCCCTGTTTCTACCATTAGGTTAGCCCCATCCCAACCCATCCCTATTTCTACCATTAGGTTAGCCCCATCCCACCCCATCCCTGTTTCTACCATTGGGTTAGCCCCATCCCACCCCATCCCTGTTTCTACCATTAGGTTAGCCCCATCCCACCCCATCCCTGTTTCTACCATTAGGTTAGCCCCATCCCATCCCTGTTTCTACCATTAGGTTAGCCCCATCCCACCACATCCCTGTTTCTACCATTATGTTAGCCCCATCCCACCGCATCCCTGTTTCTACCATTAGGTTAGCCCCATCCCACCACATCCCTGTTTCTACCATTAGGTTAGCCCCATCCCACCCCATCCCTGTTTCTACCATTAGGTTAGCCCCATCCCACCCCATCCCTGTTTCTACCATTAGGTTAGCCCCATCCCACCCCATCCCTGTTTCTACCATTAGGTTAGCCCCATCCCACCCCATCCCTATTTCTACCATTAGGTTAGCCCCATCCCACCCCATCCCTGTTTCTACCATTAGGTTAGCCCCATCCCACCCCATCCCTATTTCTACCATTAGGTTAGCCCCATCCCTCCCCATCCCTGTTTCTACCATTAGGTTAGCCCCATCCCACCCCATCCCACCCCATCCCTGTTTCTACCATTAGGTTAGCCCCATCCCACCCCATCCCTTTTTCTACCATTAGGTTAGCCCCATCCCACCCCATCCCTGTTTCTACCATTAGGTTAGCCCCATCCCACCCCATCCCTGTTTCTACCATTAGGTTAGCCCCATCCCACCCCATCCCTGTTTCTACCATTAGGTTAGCCCCATCCCACCCCATCCCTATTTCTACCATTAGGTTAGCCCCATCCCACCCCATCCCTGTTTCTACCATTGGGTTAGCCCAATCCCATCCCATCCCTGTTTCTACCATTAGGTTAGCCCCATCCCACCCCATCCCTGTTTTTACCATTAGGTTAGCCCCATCCCAGCCCATCCCTGTTTCTACCATTAGGTTAGCCCCATCCCACCCCATCCCTGTTTCTACCATTAGGGTAGCCCCATCCCACCCCATCCCTGTTTCTACCATTGGGTTAGCCCCATCCCATATCTGTTTTTACCATTGGGTTAGTCCCATCCCATCCCTGTTTCTACCATAAGGTTAGCCCCATCCCTTATCTGTTTTTACCATTGGGTTAGTCCCATCCCATCCCTGTTTCTACCATTAGGTTAGCCCCATCCCACCTCATCCCTGTTTTTACCATTAGGTTAGCCCCATGCCACCGCATCCCTGTTTCTACCATTGGGTTAGCCCCATCCCACCACCTCCCTGTTTTTACCATTAGGTTAGCCCCATCCCATCCCTGTTTCTACCATTGGGTTAGCCCCACCCCATCCCTGTTTCTACCATTGGGCTAGCCCCACCCCATCCCTGTTTCTACCATTAGGTTAGCCCCATCCCACCCCATCCCTGTTTCTACCATTGGGTTAACCCCATCCCTGTTTCTACCATTACGTTAGCCCCATCCCACCCCATCCCTGTTTCTACCATTGGGTTAGCCCCACCCCATCCCTGTTTCTACCATTAGGTTAGCCCCATCCCACCACATCCCTGTTTCTACCATTGGGTTAGCCCCGTCCCTTATCTGTTTTTACCATTGGGTTAGCCCCATCCCATCCCTGTTTCTACCATTAGGTTAGCCCCATCCCATCCCTGTTTCTACCATTGGGTTAGGACCATCCCATATCTGTTTTCTCCCAAGGTGGCATAGCAGTTCAGACGTCTTTTGTCCTCGTCTTGTCGTGTCCTGTATATATATATATATTTACAACTTTTTCACATACATTTTATTTTTATTTTCCATCAACTCATCTTCAAAACACTCTCCTGCAACCCGCCTCACCAATGTATATTTATAAAAAAGTATTATTTACCTCAGATCTGTAATCCTCCAAGAAGCTAGCCAGAAACTCCAAGAAGCTAGCCTGCAACTAGCCAGAAGCTAATCCAGAAGCTAGTTCAGAAGCTAGTTGGCTCCTTTACTGGTAAGTCGTTGGTGTTCAGCTAACCACGGTTTGTGGTCATCGGCTATCCTTTGGCTCGAAAGTCTATCGCCAGTTCTGTACGGCGCAGCGCGGCTCGGAGCGGAGCATACCGGACCAATTTTTCTCTCCATGTCCCTGGATTTCGACTGCTCTCTGGACATTCATGCCCGGATCTCACAGCTAGCTAGCTGCTATCCGTGTGACTATCGGCCTTCGTCGATTCCGGAGCAAACATCAATTGTTCCGGAGCTAGCAAGCTCCGTCAATCACTCCTGAGTTCCATCAATCGCACCTGGGCTGCAGTCGCCTATCCGGACCCGTTTTGCTGCCTTCGCGGAGCCCCACCGGGCCTTCACAACTGGACTGCCGACGTTATCTACCCGAAGGGGTTATTCGGCTGGCTCCTCCGTCGCGACGTTACCTGAACGCCCATCTGCGGCCTGCTAACCGTTAGCTGTCTTACCGGCTGCTATCTGAATAGACAATCGGACAATTTTTTTTTTTTTTTTATTATTATTATTATGTTTTTTTCTTGGGCCTCTATAACTATATCTATTGTTTTTATTTTTGTTGTTGTTGTGTGATTTGGATTGATCCCCTCTACCACACGGAACCCCACTAATCTACTGACGGAGCGCAGGAGGTGGCTAACAACAGACCTCCATCCTATGCTAGCTTGCTACCGATGCCCTGGCTAGCTGTCTAAATCACCAACCAACCTCTCCACTCACCGGACCCTTTTGATCACTCGACTAAGCATGCCTCTCCTTAATGTCAATATGTCTTGTCCATTTCTGTTCTGGTTAGTGTTTATTGGCTTATTTCACTGTAGAGCCTATAGTCCTGCTCACTATACCTTATCCAACCTATTAGTTCCACCACCCACACATGCAATGACATCTCCTGGTTTCAACGATGTTTCTAGAGACAATATCTCTCTCTTCATCACTCAATACCTAGGTTTACCTCCACTGTATTCACATCCTACCATACATTTGTCTGTACATTATACCTTGATGCTATTTTATCGCCCCCAGAAACCTCCTTTTACTCTATGTTCCAGACGTTCTAGACGACCAATTCTCATAGCTTTTAGCCGTACCCTTATTCTACTCCTCCTATGTTCCTCTGGCGATGTAGAGGTGAATCCAGGCCCTGCAGTGCCTAGCTCCACTCCTATTCCCCAGGCGCTCTCTTTTGACGACTTCTGTAACCGTAATAGCCTTGGTTTCATGCATGTTAACATTAGAAGCCTCCTCCCTAAGTTTGTTCTATTCACTGCTTTAGCACACTCTGCCAACCCGGATGTTCTAGCTGTGTCTGAATCCTGGCTTAGGAAGACCACCAAAAACTCAGACATTTTAATTCCAAACTACAACATTTTCAGACAAGATAGAACTGCCAAAGGGGGCGGTGTTGCAATCTACTGCAAAGATAGCCTGCAGAGTTCTGTCCTACTATCCAGGTCTGTACCCAAACAATTCGAACTTCTACTTTTAAAAATCCACCTCTCTAAAAACAAGTCTCTCACCGTTGCCGCCTGCTATAGACCACCCTCTGCCCCCAGCTGTGCTCTGGACACCATATGTGAACTGATTGCCCCCCATCTATCTTCAGAGTTCGTGCTGCTAGGCGACCTAAACTGGAACATGCTTAACACCCCAGCCATCCTACAATCTAAACTTGATGCCCTCAATCTCACACAAATAATCAATGAACCTACCAGGTACCTCCCCAAAACCTTAAACACGGGCACCCTCATAGATATCATCCTAACCAACTTCCCCTCTAAATACACCTCTGCTGTCTTCAACCAAGATCTCAGCGATCACTGCCTCATTGCCTGCATCCGTAATGGGTCAGCGGTCAAACGACCTCCACTCATCACTGTAAAACGCTCCCTGAAACACTTCTGCGAGCAGGCCTTTCTAATCGACCTGGCCGGGGTATCCTGGAAGGATATTGATCTCATCCCGTCAGTAGAGGATGCCTGGATATTTTTTTAAAAATGCCTTCCTAACCATCTTAAATAAACATGCCCCATTTAAGAAATTTAGAACCAGGAACAGATATAGCCCTTGGTTCTCCCCAGACCTGACTGCCCTTAACCAACACAAAAACATCCTATGGCGTTCTGCATTAGCATCGAACAGCCCCCGTGATATGCAGCTGTTCAGGGAAGCTAGAAATCATTATACACAGGCAGTTAGAAAAGCCAAGGCTAGCTTTTTCAAGCAGAAATTTGCTTCCTGCAACACTAACTCAAAAAAGTTCTGGGACACTGTAAAGTCCATGGAGAATAATGAACACCTCCTCCCAGCTGCCCACTGCACTGAAGATAGGAAACACTGTCACCACTGATAAATCCACCATAATTGAGAATTTCAATAAGCATTTTTGTACGGCTGGCCATGCTTTCCACCTGGCTACTCCTACCCCGGACAACAGCACTGCACCCCCAACAGCAACTCGCCCAAGCCTTCCCCATTTCTCCTTCTCCCAAATCTATTCAGCTGATGTTCTGAAAGAGCTGCAAAATCTGG
Organism: Oncorhynchus kisutch; assembly: GCF_002021735.2. Lineage (NCBI taxonomy): Eukaryota > Metazoa > Chordata > Actinopteri > Salmoniformes > Salmonidae > Oncorhynchus > Oncorhynchus kisutch. The sequence goes on along the minus strand of NC_034192.2, from coordinate 3,393,581 downwards.
ACCCCTACAAATCAGCCGGGCTAGACAATCTGGACCCTTTCTTCCTAAAATTATCTGCCGAAATTGTTGCCACCCCTATTACTAGCCTGTTCAACCTCTCTTTCGTGTCGTCTGAGATTCCCAAAGATTGGAAAGCAGCTGCGGTCATCCCCCTCTTCAAAGGGGGGGACACTCTTGACCCAAACTGCTACAGACCTATATCTATCCTACCGTGCCTTTCTAAGGTCTTCGAAAGCCAAGTCAACAAACAGATTACCGACCATTTCGAATCTCACCATACCTTCTCTGCTATGCAATCCGGTTTCAGAGCTGGTCATGGGTGCACCTCAGCCACGCTCAAGGTCTTAAACGATATCTTAACCGCCATCGATAAGAAATATTACTGTGCAGCCGTATTCATTGATCTGGCCAAGGCTTTCGACTCTGTCAATCACCATATCCTCATCGGCAGACTCGACAGCCTTGGTTTCTCAAATGATTGCCTCGCCTGGTTCACCAACTACTTCTCTGATAGAGTTCAGTGTGTCAAATCGGAGGGTCTGCTGTCCGGACCTCTGGCAGTCTCTATGGGGGTGCCACAGGGTTCAATTCTTGGACCGACTCTCTTCTCTGTATACATCAATGAGGTCGCTCTTGCTGCTGGTGAGTCCCTGATCCACCTCTACGCAGACGACACCATTCTGTATACTTCCGGCCCTTCTTTGGACACTGTGTTAACAACCCTCCAGGCAAGCTTCAATGCCATACAACTCTCCTTCCGTGGCCTCCAATTGCTCTTAAATACAAGTAAAACTAAATGCATGCTCTTCAACCGATCGCTACCTGCACCTACCCGCCTGTCCAACATCACTACTCTGGACGGCTCTGACTTAGAATACGTGGACAACTACAAATACTTAGGTGTCTGGTTAGACTGTAAACTCTCCTTCCAGACCCATATCAAACATCTCCAATCCAAAGTTAAATCTAGAATTGGCTTCCTATTTCGCAACAAAGCATCCTTCACTCATGCTGCCAAACATACCCTTGTAAAACTGACCATCCTACCAATCCTCGACTTTGGCGATGTCATTTACAAAATAGCCTCCAATACCCTACTCAACAAATTGGATGCAGTCTATCACAGTGCAATCCGTTTTATCACCAAAGCCCCATATACTACCCACCATTGCGACCTGTACGCTCTCGTTGGCTGGCCCTCGCTTCATACTCGTCGCCAAACCCACTGGCTCCATGTCATCTACAAGACCCTGCTAGGTAAAGTCCCCCCTTATCTCAGCTCGCTGGTCACCATAGCATCTCCCACCTGTAGCACACGCTCCAGCAGGTATATCTCTCTAGTCACCCCCAAAACCAATTCTTTCTTTGGCCGCCTCTCCTTCCAGTTCTCTGCTGCCAATGACTGGAACGAACTACAAAAATCTCTGAAACTGGAAACACTTATCTCCCTCACTAGCTTTAAGCACCAACTGTCAGAGCAGCTCACAGATTACTGCACCTGTACATAGCCCACCTATAATTTAGCCCAAACAACTACCTCTTTCCCAACTGTATTTAATTTTAATTTATTTATTTATTTTGCTCCTTTGCACCCCATTATTTTTTATTTCTACTTTGCACATTCTTCCATTGCAAAACTACCATTCCAGTATTTTACTTGCTATATTGTATTTACTTTGCCATCATGGCCTTTTTTGCCTTTACCTCCCTTCTCACCTCACATTGTATATAGACTTGTTTATACTGCATTATTGACTGTATGTTTGTTTTTACTCCATGTGTAACTCTGTGTCGTTTTATCTGTCGAACTGCTTTGCTTTATCTTGGCCAGGTCGCAATTGTAAATGAGAACTTGTTCTCAACTTGCCTACCTGGTTAAATAAAGGTAAAATAAAATAAATAAATAAAAAATCCCATATCTGTATCTACCATTGGGTTAGCCCCATCCCATATCTGTTTCTACCATAGGGTTAGCCCCATCCCATCCCTGTTTCTACCATTGGGTTAGCCCCATCCCACCCCATCCCTGTTTCTACCATTAGGTTAGCCCCATCCCATCCCTGTTTCTACCATTGGGTTAGCCCCATCCCACCCCATCCCTGTTTCTACCATGAGGTTAGCCCCATCCCACCCCATCCCTGTTTATACCATTAGGTTAGCCCCATCCCATATCTGTTTTTACCATTAGGTTAGCCCCATCCCACCCCATCCCTGTTTCTACCATTAGGTTAGCCCCATCCCACCCCATCCCTGTTTATACCATTAGGTGAGCCCCATCCCATATCTGTTTCTACCATTAGGTTAGCCCCATCCCATATCTGTTTTTACCATTAGGTTAGCCCCATCCCACCCCATCCCTGTTTCTACCATTGGGTTAGCCCCATCCCACCCCTGTTTCTACCATTGGGTTAGCCCCATCCCACCCCATCCCTGTTTCTACCATTAGGTTAGCCCCACCCCATCCCTGTTTCTACCATTAGGTTAGCCCCATCCCACCCCATCCCTGTTTCTACCATTAGGTTAGCCCCATCCCACCCCATCCCTGTTTCTACCATTAGGTTAGCCCCATCCCACCCCATCCCTATTTCTACCATTAGGTTAGCCCCATCCCACCCCATCCCTGTTTCTACCATTGGGTTAGCCCCATCCCACCCCATCCCTGTTTCTACCATTAGGTTAGCCCCATCCCACCCCATCCCTTTTTCTACCATTAGGTTAGCCCCATCCCACCCCATCCCTGTTTCTACCATTAGGTTAGCCCCATCCCACCCCATCCCTGTTTCTACCATTAGGTTAGCCCCATCCCACCCCATCCCTGTTTCTACCATTAGGTTAGCCCCATCCCAACCCATCCCTATTTCTACCATTAGGTTAGCCCCATCCCACCCCATCCCTGTTTCTACCATTGGGTTAGCCCCATCCCACCCCATCCCTGTTTCTACCATTAGGTTAGCCCCATCCCACCCCATCCCTGTTTCTACCATTAGGTTAGCCCCATCCCATCCCTGTTTCTACCATTAGGTTAGCCCCATCCCACCACATCCCTGTTTCTACCATTACGTTAGCCCCATCCCACCGCATCCCTGTTTCTACCATTAGGTTAGCCCCATCCCACCACATCCCTGTTTCTACCATTAGGTTAGCCCCATCCCACCCCATCCCTGTTTCTACCATTAGGTTAGCCCCATCCCACCCCATCCCTGTTTCTACCATTAGGTTAGCCCCATCCCACCCCATCCCTGTTTCTACCATTAGGTTAGCCCCATCCCACCCCATCCCTGTTTCTACCATTAGGTTAGCCCCATCCCACCCCATCCCTATTTCTACCATTAGGTTAGCCCCATCCCACCCCATCCCTGTTTCTACCATTAGGTTAGCCCCATCCCACCCCATCCCTATTTCTACCATTAGGTTAGCCCCATCCCTCCCCATCCCTGTTTCTACCATTAGGTTAGCCCCATCCCACCCCATCCCACCCCATCCCTGTTTCTACCATTAGGTTAGCCCCATCCCACCCCATCCCTTTTTCTACCATTAGGTTAGCCCCATCCCACCCCATCCCTGTTTCTACCATTAGGTTAGCCCCATCCCACCCCATCCCTGTTTCTACCATTAGGTTAGCCCCATCCCACCCCATCCCTGTTTCTACCATTAGGTTAGCCCCATCCCACCCCATCCCTATTTCTACCATTAGGTTAGCCCCATCCCACCCCATCCCTGTTTCTACCATTGGGTTAGCCCCATCCCACCCCATCCCTGTTTCTACCATTAGGTTAGCCCCATCCCACCCCATCCCTGTTTCTACCATTAGGTTAGCCCCATCCCATCCCTGTTTCTACCATTAGGTTAGCCCCATCCCACCACATCCCTGTTTCTACCATTATGTTAGCCCCATCCCACCCCATCCCTGTTTCTACCATTAGGTTAGCCCCATCCCACCCCATCCCTGTTTCTACCATTAGGTTAGCCCCATCCCACCCCATCCCTGTTTCTACCATTGGGTTAGCCCCATCCCATCCCATCCCTGTTTCTACCATTAGGTTAGCCCCATCCCACCCCATCCCTGTTTTTACCATTAGGTTAGCCCCATCCCAGCCCATCCCTGTTTCTACCATTAGGTTAGCCCCATCCCACCCCATCCCTGTTTCTACCATTAGGGTAGCCCCATCCCACCCCATCCCTGTTTCTACCATTAGGTTAGCCCCATCCCATATCTGTTTTTACCATTGGGTTAGTCCCATCCCATCCCTGTTTCTACCATAAGGTTAGCCCCATCCCTTATCTGTTTTTACCATTGGGTTAGTCCCATCCCATCCCTGTTTCTACCATTAGGTTAGCCCCATCCCACCCCATCCCTGTTTTTACCATTAGGTTAGCCCCATGCCACCGCATCCCTGTTTCTACCATTGGGTTAGCCCCATCCCACCACCTCCCTGTTTTTACCATTAGGTTAGCCCCATCCCATCCATGTTTCTACCATTGGGTTAGCCCCACCCCATCCCTGTTTCTACCATTGGGCTAGCCCCACCCCATCCCTGTTTCTACCATTAGGTTAGCCCCATCCCACCCCATCCCTGTTTCTACCATTGGGTTAACCCCATCCCTGTTTCTACCATTACGTTAGCCCCATCCCACCCCATCCCTGTTTCTACCATTGGGTTAGCCCCACCCCATCCCTGTTTCTACCATTAGGTTAGCCCCATCCCACCACATCCCTGTTTCTACCATTGGGTTAGCCCCGTCCCTTATCTGTTTTTACCATTGGGTTAGCCCCATCCCATCCCTGTTTCTACCATTAGGTTAGCCCCATCCCATCCCTGTTTCTACCATTGGGTTAGGACCATCCCATATCTGTTTTTACCATTAGGTTAGCCCCATCCCATATCTGTATCTACCATTGGGTTAGCCCCATCCCACCCCATCCCTGTTTCTACCATGAGGTTAGCCCCATCCCACCACATCCCTGTTTATACCATTAGGTTAGCCCCATCCCATATCTGTTTTTACCATTAGGTTAGCCCCATCCCACCCCATCCCTGTTTCTACCATTAGGTGAGCCCCATCCCATATCTGTTTTTACCATTAGGTTAGCCCCATCCCACCCCATCCCTGTTTCTACCATTAGGTTAGCCCCATCCCACCCCATACCTGTTTATACCATTAGGTGAGCCCCATCCCATATCTGTTTCTACCATTAGGTTAGCCCCATCCCATATCTGTTTTTACCATTAGGTTAGCCCCATCCCACCCCATCCCTGTTTTACCATTAGGTTAGCCCCATCCCATATCTGTTTCTACCATTAGGATAGCCCCATCCCATCCCTGTTTCTACCATTAGGTTAGCCCCATCCCATATCTGTTTTTACCATTGGGTTAGCCCCATCCCATATCTGATTTTACCATTGGGTTAGCCCCATCCCATATCTGTTTTTACCATCGGGTTAGCCCCATCCCATATCTGTTTTTACCATTGGGTTAGCCCCATCCCATATCTGTTTTTACCATCGGGTTAGCCCCATCCCATATCTGGTTTTTACCATTGGGTTAGCCCCATCCCATATCTGTTTCTACCATTAGGTTAGCCCCATCCCATATCTGTTTTTACCATTGGGTTAGCCCCATCCCATCCCTGTTTCTACCATTAGGTTAGCCCCATCCCACCCCATCCCTGTTTCTACCTTTGGGTTAGCCCCATCCCATCCCTGTTTCTACCATTAGGTTAGGCCCATCCCACCCCATCCCTGTTTCTACCATTAGGTTAGCCCCATCCCATATCTGTGTTTACCATTAGGTTAGCCCCATCCCACCCCATCCCTGTTTCTACCATAAGGTTAGCCCCATCCCATATCTGTTTCTACCATTAGGTTAGCCCCATCCCATATCTGTTTTTACCATTAGATTAGCCCCATCCCACCCCATCCCTGTTTCTACCATAAGGTTAGCCCCATCCCATATCTGTTTCTACCATTAGGTTAGCCCCATCCCATATCTGTTTTTACCATTAGGTTAGCCCCATCCCACCCCATCCCTGTTTCTACCATAAGGTTAGCCCCATCCCATATCTGTTTCTATCATTAGGTTAGACCCATCCCACCCCATCCCTGTTTCTACCATTAGGTTAGCCCCATCCCATATCTGTTTTTACCATTAGGTTAGCCCCATCCCATATCTGTTTCTATCATTAGGTTAGACCCATCCCACCCCATCCCTGTTTCTACCATTAGGTTAGCCCCATCCCATATCTGTTTTTACCATTGGGTTAGCCCCACCCCACCCCATCCCTGTTTCTACCATTAGGTTAGTCCCATCCCATATCTGTTTCTACCATAGGGTTAGCCCCATCCCATATCTGTTTTTACCATTGGGTTAGCCCCATCCCACCCCATCCCTGTTTCTACCATTAGGTTAGCCCCATCTCATATCTGTTTTTACCATTAGGTGAGCCCCATCCCATATCTGTTTTTACCATTGGGTTAGCCCCATCCCACCCCATCCCTGTTTCTACCATTAGGTTAGCCCCATCCCATATCTGATTTTTGCCATTGGGTTAGCCCCATCCCATATCTGTTTTTACCATTGGGTTAGCCCCATCCCACCCCATCCCTGTTTCTACCATTAGGTGAGCCCCATCCCATATCTGTTTTTACCATTAGGTTAGCCCCATCCCATATCTGTTTTTACCATTAGGTTAGCCCCATCCCACCCCATCTCTGTTTCTACCATTATGTTAGCCCCATCCCACCCCATCCCTGTTTCTACCATTGGGTTAGCCCCATCCCACCCCATCCCTGTTTCTACCATTGGGTTAGCCCCATCCCACCCCATCCCTGTTTCTACCATTAGGTTAGCCCCATCCCACCACATCCCTGTTTCTACCATTAGGTTAGCCCCATCCCACCCTATCCCTGTTTCTACCATTAAGTTAGCCCCATCCCACCCCATCCCTGTTTCTACCATTGGGTTAGCCCCATCCCACCCCATCCCTGTTTCTACCATTGGGTTAGCCCCATCCCACCCCATCCCTGTTTCTATCATTAGGTTAGCCCCATCCCACCCCATCCCTGTTTATACCATTAGGTTAGCCCCATCCCACCCCATCCCTGTTTCTACCATTGGGTTAGCCCCATCCCATATCTGTTTTTACCATTAGATTAGCCCCATCCCACCCCATCCCTGTTTCTACCATAAGGTTAGCCCCATCCCATATCTGTTTCTATCATTAGGTTAGACCCATCCCACCCCATCCCTGTTTCTACCATTAGGTTAGCCCCATCCCATATCTGTTTTTACCATTAGGTTAGCCCCATCCCATATCTGTTTTTACCATTAGGTTAGACCCATCCCACCCCATCCCTGTTTCTACCATTAGGTTAGCCCCATCCCATATCTGTTTTTACCATTGGGTTAGCCCCACCCCACCCCATCCCTGTTTCTACCATTAGGTTAGTCCCATCCCATATCTGTTTCTACCATAGGGTTAGCCCCATCCCATATCTGTTTTTACCATTTCGTTAGCCCCATCCCACCCCATCCCTGTTTCTACCATTAGGTTAGCCCCATCTCATATCTGTTTTTACCATTAGGTGAGCCCCATCCCATATCTGTTTTTACCATTGGGTTAGCCCCATCCCACCCCATCCCTGTTTCTACCATTAGGTTAGCCCCATCCCATATCTGATTTTTGCCATTGGGTTAGCCCCATCCCATATCTGTTTTTACCATTGGGTTAGCCCCATCCCACCCCATCCCTGTTTCTACCATTAGGTGAGCCCCATCCCATATCTGTTTTTACCATTAGGTTAGCCCCATCCCATATCTGTTTTACCATTAGGTTAGCCCCATCCCACCCCATCTCTGTTTCTACCATTATGTTAGCCCCATCCCACCCCATCCCTGTTTCTACCATTAGGTTAGCCCCATCCCTCCCCATCCCTGTTTCTACCATTAGGTTAGCCCCATCCCACCCCATCCCACCCCATCCCTGTTTCTACCATTAGGTTAGCCCCATCCCACCCCATCCCTTTTTCTACCATTAGGTTAGCCCCATCCCACCCCATCCCTGTTTCTACCATTAGGTTAGCCCCATCCCACCCCATCCCTGTTTCTACCATTAGGTTAGCCCCATCCCACCCCATCCCTGTTTCTACCATTAGGTTAGCCCCATCCCACCCCATCCCTATTTCTACCATTAGGTTAGCCCCATCCCACCCCATCCCTGTTTCTACCATTGGGTTAGCCCAATCCCATCCCATCCCTGTTTCTACCATTAGGTTAGCCCCATCCCATCCCATCCCTGTTTTTACCATTAGGTTAGCCCCATCCCAGCCCATCCCTGTTTCTACCATTAGGTTAGCCCCATCCCACCCCATCCCTGTTTCTACCATTAGGGTAGCCCCATCCCACCCCATCCCTGTTTCTACCATTAGGTTAGCCCCATCCCATATCTGTTTTTACCATTGGGTTAGTCCCATCCCATCCCTGTTTCTACCATAAGGTTAGCCCCATCCCTTATCTGTTTTTACCATTGGGTTAGTCCCATCCCATCCCTGTTTCTACCATTAGGTTAGCCCCATCCCACCCCATCCCTGTTTTTACCATTAGGTTAGCCCCATGCCACCGCATCCCTGTTTCTACCATTGGGTTAGCCCCATCCCACCCCATCCCTGTTTCTACCATTAGGTTAGCCCCATCCCATATCTGATTTTTGCCATTGGGTTAGCCCCATCCCATATCTGTTTTTACCATTGGGTTAGCCCCATCCCACCCCATCCCTGTTTCTACCATTAGGTGAGCCCCATCCCATATCTGTTTTTACCATTAGGTTAGCCCCATCCCATATCTGTTTTACCATTAGGTTAGCCCCATCCCACCCCATCTCTGTTTCTACCATTATGTTAGCCCCATCCCACCCCATCCCTGTTTCTACCATTAGGTTAGCCCCATCCCTCCCCATCCCTGTTTCTACCATTAGGTTAGCCCCATCCCACCCCATCCCACCCCATCCCTGTTTCTACCATTAGGTTAGCCCCATCCCACCCCATCCCTTTTTCTACCATTAGGTTAGCCCCATCCCACCCCATCCCTGTTTCTACCATTAGGTTAGCCCCATCCCACCCCATCCCTGTTTCTACCATTAGGTTAGCCCCATCCCACCCCATCCCTGTTTCTACCATTAGGTTAGCCCCATCCCACCCCATCCCTATTTCTACCATTAGGTTAGCCCCATCCCACCCCATCCCTGTTTCTACCATTGGGTTAGCCCAATCCCATCCCATCCCTGTTTCTACCATTAGGTTAGCCCCATCCCATCCCATCCCTGTTTTTACCATTAGGTTAGCCCCATCCCAGCCCATCCCTGTTTCTACCATTAGGTTAGCCCCATCCCACCCCATCCCTGTTTCTACCATTAGGGTAGCCCCATCCCACCCCATCCCTGTTTCTACCATTAGGTTAGCCCCATCCCATATCTGTTTTTACCATTGGGTTAGTCCCATCCCATCCCTGTTTCTACCATAAGGTTAGCCCCATCCCTTATCTGTTTTTACCATTGGGTTAGTCCCATCCCATCCCTGTTTCTACCATTAGGTTAGCCCCATCCCACCCCATCCCTGTTTTTACCATTAGGTTAGCCCCATGCCACCGCATCCCTGTTTCTACCATTGGGTTAGCCCCATCCCACCACCTCCCTGTTTTTACCATTAGGTTAGCCCCATCCCATCCCTGTTTCTACCATTGGGTTAGCCCCACCCCATCCCTGTTTCTACCATTGGGCTAGCCCCATCCCATCCCTGTTTCTACCATTAGGTTAGCCCCATCCCACCCCATCCCTGTTTCTACCATTGGGTTAACCCCATCCCTGTTTCTACCATTACGTTAGCCCCATCCCACCCCATCCCTGTTTCTACCATTGGGTTAGCCCCACCCCATCCCTGTTTCTACCATTAGGTTAGCCCCATCCCACCACATCCCTGTTTCTACCATTGGGTTAGCCCCGTCCCTTATCTGTTTTTACCATTGGGTTAGCCCCATCCCATCCCTGTTTCTACCATTAGGTTAGCCCCATCCCATCCCTGTTTCTACCATTGGGTTAGGACCATCCCATATCTGTTTTTACCATTAGGTTAGCCCCATCCCATATCTGTATCTACCATTGGGTTAGCCCCATCCCATATCTGTTTCTACCATAGGGTTAGCCCCATCCCATCCCTGTTTCTACCATTGGGTTAGCCCCATCCCACCCCATCCCTGTTTCTACCATTAGGTTAGCCCCATCCCATCCCTGTTTCTACCATTGGGTTAGCCCCATCCCACCCCATCCCTGTTTATACCATGAGGTTAGCCCCATCCCACCCCATCCCTGTTTATACCATTAGGTTAGCCCCATCCCATATCTGTTTTTACCATTAGGTTAGCCCCATCCCACCCCATCCCTGTTTCTACCATTAGGTGAGCCCCATCCCATATCTGTTTTACCATTAGGTTAGCCCCATCCCACCCCATCCCTGTTTCTACCATTGGGTTAGCCCCATCCCACCCCATCCCTGTTTCTACCATTAGGTTAGCCCCATCCCACCCCATCCCTTTTTCTACCATTAGGTTAGCCCCATCCCACCCCATCCCTGTTTCTACCATTAGGTTAGCCCCATCCCACCCCATCCCTGTTTCTACCATTAGGTTAGCCCCATCCCACCCCATCCCTGTTTCTACCATTAGGTTAGCCCCATCCCAACCCATCCCTATTTCTACCATTAGGTTAGCCCCATCCCACCCCATCCCTGTTTCTACCATTGGGTTAGCCCCATCCCACCCCATCCCTTATTCTACCATTAGGTTAGCCCCATCCCACCCCATCCCTGTTTCTACCATTAGGTTAGCCCCATCCCATCCCTGTTTCTACCATTAGGTTAGCCCCATCCCACCACATCCCTGTTTCTACCATTATGTTAGCCCCATCCCACCGCATCCCTGTTTCTACCATTAGGTTAGCCCCATCCCACCACATCCCTGTTTCTACCATTAGGTTAGCCCCATCCCACCCCATCCCTGTTTCTACCATTAGGTTAGCCCCATCCCACCCCATCCCTGTTTCTACCATTAGGTTAGCCCCATCCCACCCCATCCCTGTTTCTACCATTAGGTTAGCCCCATCCCACCCCATCCCTATTTCTACCATTAGGTTAGCCCCATCCCACCCCATCCCTGTTTCTACCATTAGGTTAGCCCCATCCCACCCCATCCCTATTTCTACCATTAGGTTAGCCCCATCCCTCCCCATCCCTGTTTCTACCATTAGGTTAGCCCCATCCCACCCCATCCCACCCCATCCCTGTTTCTACCATTAGGTTAGCCCCATCCCACCCCATCCCTTTTTCTACCATTAGGTTAGCCCCATCCCACCCCATCCCTGTTTCTACCATTAGGTTAGCCCCATCCCACCCCATCCCTGTTTCTACCATTAGGTTAGCCCCATCCCACCCCATCCCTGTTTCTACCATTAGGTTAGCCCCATCCCACCCCATCCCTATTTCTACCATTGGGTTAGCCCCATCCCACCACCTCCCTGTTTTTACCATTAGGTTAGCCCCATCCCATCCCTGTTTCTACCATTGGGTTAGCCCCACCCCATCCCTGTTTCTACCATTGGGCTAGCCCCCACCCCATCCCTGTTTCTACCATTAGGTTAGCCCCATCCCACCCCATCCCTGTTTCTACCATTGGGTTAACCCCATCCCTGTTTCTACCATTACGTTAGCCCCATCCCACCCCATCCCTGTTTCTACCATTGGGTTAGCCCCACCCCATCCCTGTTTCTACCATTAGGTTAGCCCCATCCCACCACATCCCTGTTTCTACCATTGGGTTAGCCCCGTCCCTTATCTGTTTTTACCATTGGGTTAGCCCCATCCCATCCCTGTTTCTACCATTAGGTTAGCCCCATCCCATCCCTGTTTCTACCATTGGGTTAGGACCATCCCATATCTGTTTTTACCATTAGGTTAGCCCCATCCCATATCTGTATCTACCATTGGGTTAGCCCCATCCCATATCTGTTTCTACCATAGGGTTAGCCCCATCCCACCCCATCTCTGTTTCTACCATTATGTTAGCCCCATCCCACCCCATCCCTGTTTCTACCATTAGGTTAGCCCCATCCCTCCCCATCCCTGTTTCTACCATTAGGTTAGCCCCATCCCACCCCATCCCACCCCATCCCTGTTTCTACCATTAGGTTAGCCCCATCCCACCCCATCCCTTTTTCTACCATTAGGTTAGCCCCATCCCACCCCATCCCTGTTTCTACCATTAGGTTAGCCCCATCCCACCCCATCCCTGTTTCTACCATTAGGTTAGCCCCATCCCACCCCATCCCTGTTTCTACCATTAGGTTAGCCCCATCCCACCCCATCCCTATTTCTACCATTAGGTTAGCCCCATCCCACCCCATCCCTGTTTCTACCATTGGGTTAGCCCAATCCCATCCCATCCCTGTTTCTACCATTAGGTTAGCCCCATCCCATCCCATCCCTGTTTTTACCATTAGGTTAGCCCCATCCCAGCCCATCCCTGTTTCTACCATTAGGTTAGCCCCATCCCACCCCATCCCTGTTTCTACCATTAGGGTAGCCCCATCCCACCCCATCCCTGTTTCTACCATTAGGTTAGCCCCCATCCCATATCTGTTTTTACCATTGGGTTAGTCCCATCCCATCCCTGTTTCTACCATAAGGTTAGCCCCATCCCTTATCTGTTTTTACCATTGGGTTAGTCCCATCCCATCCCTGTTTCTACCATTAGGTTAGCCCCATCCCACCCCATCCCTGTTTTTACCATTAGGTTAGCCCCATGCCACCGCATCCCTGTTTCTACCATTGGGTTAGCCCCATCCCACCACCTCCCTGTTTTTACCATTAGGTTAGCCCCATCCCATCCCTGTTTCTACCATTGGGTTAGCCCCACCCCATCCCTGTTTCTACCATTGGGCTAGCCCCATCCCATCCCTGTTTCTACCATTAGGTTAGCCCCATCCCACCCCATCCCTGTTTCTACCATTGGGTTAACCCCATCCCTGTTTCTACCATTACGTTAGCCCCATCCCACCCCATCCCTGTTTCTACCATTGGGTTAGCCCCACCCCATCCCTGTTTCTACCATTAGGTTAGCCCCATCCCACCACATCCCTGTTTCTACCATTGGGTTAGCCCCGTCCCTTATCTGTTTTTACCATTGGGTTAGCCCCATCCCATCCCTGTTTCTACCATTAGGTTAGCCCCATCCCATCCCTGTTTCTACCATTGGGTTAGGACCATCCCATATCTGTTTTTACCATTAGGTTAGCCCCATCCCATATCTGTATCTACCATTGGGTTAGCCCCATCCCATATCTGTTTCTACCATAGGGTTAGCCCCATCCCATCCCTGTTTCTACCATTGGGTTAGCCCCATCCCACCCCATCCCTGTTTCTACCATTAGGTTAGCCCCATCCCATCCCTGTTTCTACCATTGGGTTAGCCCCATCCCACCCCATCCCTGTTTATACCATGAGGTTAGCCCCATCCCACCCCATCCCTGTTTATACCATTAGGTTAGCCCCATCCCATATCTGTTTTTACCATTAGGTTAGCCCCATCCCACCCCATCCCTGTTTCTACCATTAGGTGAGCCCCATCCCATATCTGTTTTTACCATTAGGTTAGCCCCATCCCACCCCATCCCTGTTTCTACCATTGGGTTAGCCCCATCCCACCCCATCCCTGTTTCTACCATTAGGTTAGCCCCATCCCACCCCATCCCTTTTTCTACCATTAGGTTAGCCCCATCCCACCCCATCCCTGTTTCTACCATTAGGTTAGCCCCATCCCACCCCATCCCTGTTTCTACCATTAGGTTAGCCCCATCCCACCCCATCCCTGTTTCTACCATTAGGTTAGCCCCATCCCAACCCATCCCTATTTCTACCATTAGGTTAGCCCCATCCCACCCCATCCCTGTTTCTACCATTGGGTTAGCCCCATCCCACCCCATCCCTGTTTCTACCATTAGGTTAGCCCCATCCCACCCCATCCCTGTTTCTACCATTAGGTTAGCCCCATCCCATCCCTGTTTCTACCATTAGGTTAGCCCCATCCCACCACATCCCTGTTTCTACCATTATGTTAGCCCCATCCCACCGCATCCCTGTTTTCTACCATTAGGTTAGCCCCATCCCACCACATCCCTGTTTCTACCATTAGGTTAGCCCCATCCCACCCCATCCCTGTTTCTACCATTAGGTTAGCCCCATCCCACCCCATCCCTGTTTCTACCATTAGGTTAGCCCCATCCCACCCCATCCCTGTTTCTACCATTAGGTTAGCCCCATCCCACCCCATCCCTATTTCTACCATTAGGTTAGCCCCATCCCACCCCCATCCCTGTTTCTACCATTAGGTTAGCCCCATCCCACCCCATCCCTATTTCTACCATTAGGTTAGCCCCATCCCTCCCCATCCCTGTTTCTACCATTAGGTTAGCCCCATCCCACCCCATCCCACCCCATCCCTGTTTCTACCATTAGGTTAGCCCCATCCCACCCCATCCCTTTTTCTACCATTAGGTTAGCCCCATCCCACCCCATCCCTGTTTCTACCATTAGGTTAGCCCCATCCCACCCCATCCCTGTTTCTACCATTAGGTTAGCCCCATCCCACCCCATCCCTGTTTCTACCATTAGGTTAGCCCCATCCCACCCCATCCCTATTTCTACCATTGGGTTAGCCCCATCCCACCACCTCCCTGTTTTTACCATTAGGTTAGCCCCATCCCATCCCTGTTTCTACCATTGGGTTAGCCCCACCCCATCCCTGTTTCTACCATTGGGCTAGCCCCACCCCATCCCTGTTTCTACCATTAGGTTAGCCCCATCCCACCCCATCCCTGTTTCTACCATTGGGTTAACCCCATCCCTGTTTCTACCATTACGTTAGCCCCATCCCACCCCATCCCTGTTTCTACCATTGGGTTAGCCCCACCCCATCCCTGTTTCTACCATTAGGTTAGCCCCATCCCACCACATCCCTGTTTCTACCATTGGGTTAGCCCCGTCCCTTATCTGTTTTTACCATTGGGTTAGCCCCATCCCATCCCTGTTTCTACCATTAGGTTAGCCCCATCCCATCCCTGTTTCTACCATTGGGTTAGGACCATCCCATATCTGTTTTTACCATTAGGTTAGCCCCATCCCATATCTGTATCTACCATTGGGTTAGCCCCATCCCATATCTGTTTCTACCATAGGGTTAGCCCCATCCCATCCCTGTTTCTACCATTGGGTTAGCCCCATCCCACCCCATCCCTGTTTCTACCATTAGGTTAGCCCCATCCCATCCCTGTTTCTACCATTGGGTTAGCCCCATCCCACCCCATCCCTGTTTCTACCATGAGGTTAGCCCCATCCCACCCCATCCCTGTTTATACCATTAGGTTAGCCCCATCCCATATCTGTTTTTTACCATTAGGTTAGCCCCATCCCACCCCATCCCTGTTTCTACCATTAGGTGAGCCCCATCCCATATCTGTTTTTACCATTAGGTTAGCCCCATCCCACCCCATCCCTGTTTCTACCATTGGGTTAGCCCCATCCCACCCCATCCCTGTTTCTACCATTAGGTTAGCCCCATCCCACCCCATCCCTTTTTCTACCATTAGGTTAGCCCCATCCCACCCCATCCCTGTTTCTACCATTAGGTTAGCCCCATCCCACCCCATCCCTGTTTCTACCATTAGGTTAGCCCCATCCCACCCCATCCCTGTTTCTACCATTAGGTTAGCCCCATCCCAACCCATCCCTATTTCTACCATTAGGTTAGCCCCATCCCACCCCATCCCTGTTTCTACCATTGGGTTAGCCCCATCCCACCCCATCCCTGTTTCTACCATTAGGTTAGCCCCATCCCACCCCATCCCTGTTTCTACCATTAGGTTAGCCCCATCCCATCCCTGTTTCTACCATTAGGTTAGCCCCCATCCCACCACATCCCTGTTTCTACCATTATGTTAGCCCCATCCCACCGCATCCCTGTTTCTACCATTAGGTTAGCCCCATCCCACCACATCCCTGTTTCTACCATTAGGTTAGCCCCATCCCACCCCATCCCTGTTTCTACCATTAGGTTAGCCCCATCCCACCCCATCCCTGTTTCTACCATTAGGTTAGCCCCATCCCACCCCATCCCTGTTTCTACCATTAGGTTAGCCCCATCCCACCCCATCCCTATTTCTACCATTAGGTTAGCCCCATCCCACCCCATCCCTGTTTCTACCATTAGGTTAGCCCCATCCCACCCCATCCCTATTTCTACCATTAGGTTAGCCCCATCCCTCCCCATCCCTGTTTCTACCATTAGGTTAGCCCCATCCCACCCCATCCCACCCCATCCCTGTTTCTACCATTAGGTTAGCCCCATCCCACCCCATCCCTTTTTCTACCATTAGGTTAGCCCCATCCCACCCCATCCCTGTTTCT
Organism: Oncorhynchus kisutch; assembly: GCF_002021735.2. Classification (NCBI taxonomy): domain Eukaryota; kingdom Metazoa; phylum Chordata; class Actinopteri; order Salmoniformes; family Salmonidae; genus Oncorhynchus; species Oncorhynchus kisutch. The sequence goes on along the minus strand of NC_034192.2, from coordinate 3,377,079 downwards.
ACCATTAGGTTAGCCCCATCCCACCCCATCCCTGTTTCTACCATTAGGTTAGCCCCATCCCACCCCATCCCTGTTTCTACCATTAGGTTAGCCCCATCCCACCCCATCCCTATTTCTACCATTAGGTTAGCCCCATCCCACCCCATCCCTGTTTCTACCATTGGGTTAGCCCAATCCCATCCCATCCCTGTTTCTACCATTAGGTTAGCCCCATCCCACCCCATCCCTGTTTTTACCATTAGGTTAGCCCCATCCCAGCCCATCCCTGTTTCTACCATTAGGTTAGCCCCATCCCACCCCATCCCTGTTTCTACCATTAGGGTAGCCCCATCCCACCCCATCCCTGTTTCTACCATTGGGTTAGCCCCATCCCATATCTGTTTTTACCATTGGGTTAGTCCCATCCCATCCCTGTTTCTACCATAAGGTTAGCCCCATCCCTTATCTGTTTTTACCATTGGGTTAGTCCCATCCCATCCCTGTTTCTACCATTAGGTTAGCCCCATCCCACCTCATCCCTGTTTTTACCATTAGGTTAGCCCCATGCCACCGCATCCCTGTTTCTACCATTGGGTTAGCCCCATCCCACCACCTCCCTGTTTTTACCATTAGGTTAGCCCCATCCCATCCCTGTTTCTACCATTGGGTTAGCCCCACCCCATCCCTGTTTCTACCATTGGGCTAGCCCCACCCCATCCCTGTTTCTACCATTAGGTTAGCCCCATCCCACCCCATCCCTGTTTCTACCATTGGGTTAACCCCATCCCTGTTTCTACCATTACGTTAGCCCCATCCCACCCCATCCCTGTTTCTACCATTGGGTTAGCCCCACCCCATCCCTGTTTCTACCATTAGGTTAGCCCCATCCCACCACATCCCTGTTTCTACCATTGGGTTAGCCCCGTCCCTTATCTGTTTTTACCATTGGGTTAGCCCCATCCCATCCCTGTTTCTACCATTAGGTTAGCCCCATCCCATCCCTGTTTCTACCATTGGGTTAGGACCATCCCATATCTGTTTTTACCATTAGGTTAGCCCCATCCCATATCTGTATCTACCATTGGGTTAGCCCCATCCCATATCTGTTTCTACCATAGGGTTAGCCCCATCCCATCCCTGTTTCTACCATTGGGTTAGCCCCATCCCACCCCATCCCTGTTTCTACCATTAGGTTAGCCCCATCCCATCCCTGTTTCTACCATTGGGTTAGCCCCATCCCACCCCATCCCTGTTTCTACCATGAGGTTAGCCCCATCCCACCCCATCCCTGTTTATACCATTAGGTTAGCCCCATCCCATATCTGTTTTTACCATTAGGTTAGCCCCATCCCACCCCATCCCTGTTTCTACCATTAGGTTAGCCCCATCCCACCCCATCCCTGTTTATACCATTAGGTGAGCCCCATCCCATATCTGTTTCTACCATTAGGTTAGCCCCATCCCATATCTGTTTTTACCATTAGGTTAGCCCCATCCCACCCCATCCCTGTTTCTACCATTGGGTTAGCCCCATCCCACCCCTGTTTCTACCATTGGGTTAGCCCCATCCCACCCCATCCCTGTTTCTACCATTAGGTTAGCCCCACCCCATCCCTGTTTCTACCATTAGGTTAGCCCCATCCCACCCCATCCCTGTTTCTACCATTAGGTTAGCCCCATCCCACCCCATCCCTGTTTTCTACCATTAGGTTAGCCCCATCCCACCCCATCCCTATTTCTACCATTAGGTTAGCCCCATCCCACCCCATCCCTGTTTCTACCATTGGGTTAGCCCCATCCCACCCCATCCCTGTTTCTACCATTAGGTTAGCCCCATCCCACCCCATCCCTTTTTCTACCATTAGGTTAGCCCCATCCCACCCCATCCCTGTTTCTACCATTAGGTTAGCCCCATCCCACCCCATCCCTGTTTCTACCATTAGGTTAGCCCCATCCCACCCCATCCCTGTTTCTACCATTAGGTTAGCCCCATCCCAACCCATCCCTATTTCTACCATTAGGTTAGCCCCATCCCACCCCATCCCTTTTTCTACCATTAGGTTAGCCCCATCCCACCCCATCCCTGTTTCTACCATTAGGTTAGCCCCATCCCACCCCATCCCTGTTTCTACCATTAGGTTAGCCCCATCCTATCCCTGTTTCTACCATTAGGTTAGCCCCATCCCACTACATCCCTGTTTCTACCATTACGTTAGCCCCATCCCACCGCATCCCTGTTTCTACCATTAGGTTAGCCCCATCCCACCACATCCCTGTTTCTACCATTAGGTTAGCCCCATCCCACCCCATCCCTGTTTCTACCATTAGGTTAGCCCCATCCCACCCCATCCCTGTTTCTACCATTAGGTTAGCCCCATCCCACCCCATCCCTGTTTCTACCATTAGGTTAGCCCCATCCCACCCCATCCCTGTTTCTACCATTAGGTTAGCCCCATCCCACCCCATCCCTATTTCTACCATTAGGTTAGCCCCATCCCACCCCATCCCTGTTTCTACCATTAGGTTAGCCCCATCCCACCCCATCCCTATTTCTACCATTAGGTTAGCCCCATCCCTCCCCATCCCTGTTTCTACCATTAGGTTAGCCCCATCCCACCCCATCCCACCCCATCCCTGTTTCTACCATTAGGTTAGCCCCATCCCACCCCATCCCTTTTTCTACCATTAGGTTAGCCCCATCCCACCCCATCCCTGTTTCTACCATTAGGTTAGCCCCATCCCACCCCATCCCTGTTTCTACCATTAGGTTAGCCCCATCCCACCCCATCCCTGTTTCTACCATTAGGTTAGCCCCATCCCACCCCATCCCTATTTCTACCATTAGGTTAGCCCCATCCCACCCCATCCCTGTTTCTACCATTGGGTTAGCCCCATCCCACCCCATCCCTGTTTCTACCATTAGGTTAGCCCCATCCCACCCCATCCCTGTTTCTACCATTAGGTTAGCCCCATCCCATCCCTGTTTCTACCATTAGGTTAGCCCCATCCCACCACATCCCTGTTTCTACCATTATGTTAGCCCCATCCCACCGCATCCCTGTTTCTACCATTAGGTTAGCCCCATCCCACCACATCCCTGTTTTTACCATTAGGTTAGCCCCATCCCACCCCATCCCTGTTTCTACCATTAGGTTAGCCCCATCCCACCCCATCCCTGTTTCTACCATTAGGTTAGCCCCATCCCACCCCATCCCTGTTTCTACCATTGGGTTAGCCCCATCCCATCCCATCCCTGTTTCTACCATTAGGTTAGCCCCATCCCACCCCATCCCTGTTTTTACCATTAGGTTAGCCCCATCCCAGCCCATCCCTGTTTCTACCATTAGGTTAGCCCCATCCCACCCCATCCCTGTTTCTACCATTAGGGTAGCCCCATCCCACCCCATCCCTGTTTCTACCATTAGGTTAGCCCCATCCCATATCTGTTTTTACCATTGGGTTAGTCCCATCCCATCCCTGTTTCTACCATAAGGTTAGCCCCATCCCTTATCTGTTTTTACCATTGGGTTAGTCCCATCCCATCCCTGTTTCTACCATTAGGTTAGCCCCATCCCACCCCATCCCTGTTTTTACCATTAGGTTAGCCCCATGCCACCGCATCCCTGTTTCTACCATTGGGTTAGCCCCATCCCACCACCTCCCTGTTTTTACCATTAGGTTAGCCCCATCCCATCCATGTTTCTACCATTGGGTTAGCCCCACCCCATCCCTGTTTCTACCATTGGGCTAGCCCCACCCCATCCCTGTTTCTACCATTAGGTTAGCCCCATCCCACCCCATCCCTGTTTCTACCATTGGGTTAACCCCATCCCTGTTTCTACCATTACGTTAGCCCCATCCCACCCCATCCCTGTTTCTACCATTGGGTTAGCCCCACCCCATCCCTGTTTCTACCATTAGGTTAGCCCCATCCCACCACATCCCTGTTTCTACCATTGGGTTAGCCCCGTCCCTTATCTGTTTTTACCATTGGGTTAGCCCCATCACATCCCTGTTTCTACCATTAGGTTAGCCCCATCCCATCCCTGTTTCTACCATTGGGTTAGGACCATCCCATATCTGTTTTTACCATTAGGTTAGCCCCATCCCATATCTGTATCTACCATTGGGTTAGCCCCATCCCATATCTGTTTCTACCATAGGGTTAGCCCCATCCCATCCTTGTTTCTACCATTGGGTTAGCCCCATCCCACCCCATCCCTGTTTCTACCATTAGGTTAGCCCCATCCCATCCCTGTTTCTACCATTGGGTTAGCCCCATCCCACCCCATCCCTGTTTCTACCATGAGGTTAGCCCCATCCCACCACATCCCTGTTTATACCATTAGGTTAGCCCCATCCCATATCTGTTTTTACCATTAGGTTAGCCCCATCCCACCCCCATCCCTGTTTCTACCATTAGGTGAGCCCCATCCCATATCTGTTTTTACCATTAGGTTAGCCCCATCCCACCCCATCCCTGTTTCTACCATTAGGTTAGCCCCATCCCACCCCATCCCTGTTTATACCATTAGGTGAGCCCCATCCCATATCTGTTTCTACCATTAGGTTAGCCCCATCCCATATCTGTTTTTACCATTAGGTTAGCCCCATCCCACCCCATCCCTGTTTTACCATTAGGTTAGCCCCATCCCATATCTGTTTCTACCATTAGGATAGCCCCATCCCATCCCTGTTTCTACCATTAGGTTAGCCCCATCCCATATCTGTTTTTACCATTGGGTTAGCCCCATCCCATATCTGATTTTACCATTGGGTTAGCCCCATCCCATATCTGTTTTTACCATCGGGTTAGCCCCATCCCATATCTGTTTTTACCATTGGGTTAGCCCCATCCCATATCTGTTTTTACCATCGGGTTAGCCCCATCCCATATCTGGTTTTTACCATTGGGTTAGCCCCATCCCATATCTGTTTCTACCATTAGGTTAGCCCCATCCCATATCTGTTTTTACCATTGGGTTAGCCCCATCCCATCCCTGTTTCTACCATTAGGTTAGCCCCATCCCACCCCATCCCTGTTTCTACCTTTGGGTTAGCCCCATCCCATCCCTGTTTCTACCATTAGGTTAGGCCCATCCCACCCCATCCCTGTTTCTACCATTAGGTTAGCCCCATCCCATATCTGTGTTTACCATTAGGTTAGCCCCATCCCACCCCATCCCTGTTTCTACCATAAGGTTAGCCCCATCCCATATCTGTTTCTACCATTAGGTTAGCCCCATCCCATATCTGTTTTTACCATTAGATTAGCCCCATCCCACCCCATCCCTGTTTCTACCATAAGGTTAGCCCCATCCCATATCTGTTTCTACCATTAGGTTAGCCCCATCCCATATCTGTTTTTACCATTAGGTTAGCCCCATCCCACCCCATCCCTGTTTCTACCATAAGGTTAGCCCCATCCCATATCTGTTTCTATCATTAGGTTAGACCCATCCCACCCCATCCCTGTTTCTACCATTAGGTTAGCCCCATCCCATATCTGTTTTTACCATTAGGTTAGCCCCATCCCATATCTGTTTCTATCATTAGGTTAGACCCATCCCACCCCATCCCTGTTTCTACCATTAGGTTAGCCCCATCCCATATCTGTTTTTACCATTGGGTTAGCCCCACCCCACCCCATCCCTGTTTCTACCATTAGGTTAGTCCCATCCCATATCTGTTTCTACCATAGGGTTAGCCCCATCCCATATCTGTTTTTACCATTGGGTTAGCCCCATCCCACCCCATCCCTGTTTCTACCATTAGGTTAGCCCCATCTCATATCTGTTTTTACCATTAGGTGAGCCCCATCCCATATCTGTTTTTACCATTGGGTTAGCCCCATCCCACCCCATCCCTGTTTCTACCATTAGGTTAGCCCCATCCCATATCTGATTTTTGCCATTGGGTTAGCCCCATCCCATATCTGTTTTTACCATTGGGTTAGCCCCATCCCACCCCATCCCTGTTTCTACCATTAGGTGAGCCCCATCCCATATCTGTTTTTACCATTAGGTTAGCCCCATCCCATATCTGTTTTTACCATTAGGTTAGCCCCATCCCACCCCATCTCTGTTTCTACCATTATGTTAGCCCCATCCCACCCCATCCCTGTTTCTACCATTGGGTTAGCCCCATCCCACCCCATCCCTGTTTCTACCATTGGGTTAGCCCCATCCCACCCCATCCCTGTTTCTACCATTAGGTTAGCCCCATCCCACCACATCCCTGTTTCTACCATTAGGTTAGCCCCATCCCACCCTATCCCTGTTTCTACCATTAAGTTAGCCCCATCCCACCCCATCCCTGTTTCTACCATTGGGTTAGCCCCATCCCACCCCATCCCTGTTTCTACCATTGGGTTAGCCCCATCCCACCCCATCCCTGTTTCTATCATTAGGTTAGCCCCATCCCACCCCATCCCTGTTTATACCATTAGGTTAGCCCCATCCCACCCCATCCCTGTTTCTACCATTGGGGTAGCCCCATCCCATATCTGTTTTTACCATTAGATTAGCCCCATCCCACCCCATCCCTGTTTCTACCATAAGGTTAGCCCCATCCCATATCTGTTTCTATCATTAGGTTAGACCCATCCCACCCCATCCCTGTTTCTACCATTAGGTTAGCCCCATCCCATATCTGTTTTTACCATTAGGTTAGCCCCATCCCATATCTGTTTTTACCATTAGGTTAGACCCATCCCACCCCATCCCTGTTTCTACCATTAGGTTAGCCCCATCCCATATCTGTTTTTACCATTGGGTTAGCCCCACCCCACCCCATCCCTGTTTCTACCATTAGGTTAGTCCCATCCCATATCTGTTTCTACCATAGGGTTAGCCCCATCCCATATCTGTTTTTACCATTTCGTTAGCCCCATCCCACCCCATCCCTGTTTCTACCATTAGGTTAGCCCCATCTCATATCTGTTTTTACCATTAGGTGAGCCCCATCCCATGTCTGTTTTTACCATTGGGTTAGCCCCATCCCACCCCATCCCTGTTTCTACCATTAGGTTAGCCCCATCCCATATCTGATTTTTGCCATTGGGTTAGCCCCATCCCATATCTGTTTTTACCATTGGGTTAGCCCCATCCCACCCCATCCCTGTTTCTACCATTAGGTGAGCCCCATCCCATATCTGTTTTTACCATTAGGTTAGCCCCATCCCATATCTGTTTTACCATTAGGTTAGCCCCATCCCACCCCATCTCTGTTTCTACCATTATGTTAGCCCCATCCCACCCCATCCCTGTTTCTACCATTGGGTTAGCCCCATCCCACCCCATCTCTGTTTCTACCATTGGGTTAGCCCCATCCCACCCCATCCCTGTTTCTACCATTAGGTTAGCCCCATCCCACCACATCCCTGTTTCTACCATTAGGTTAGCCCCATCCCACCCTATCCCTGTTTCTACCATTAAGTTAGCCCCATCCCACCCCATCCCTGTTTCTACCATTGGGTTAGCCCCATCCCACCCCATCCCTGTTTCTACCATTGGGTTAGCCCCATCCCACCCCATCCCTGTTTCTATCATTAGGTTAGCCCCATCCCACCCCATCCCTGTTTGTACCATTAGGTTAGCCCCATCCCACCCCATCCCTGTTTCTACCATTGGGTTAGCCCCATCCCATATCTGTTTTTACCATTAGGTTAGCCCCATCCCACCCCATCCCTGTTTCTACCATAAGGTTAGCCCCATCCCATATCTGTTTCTACCATTAGGTTAGCCCCATCCCATATCTGTTTTTACCATTAGATTAGCCCCATCCCACCCCATCCCTGTTTCTACCATAAGGTTAGCCCCATCCCATATCTGTTTCTACCATTAGGTTAGCCCCATCCCATATCTGTTTTTACCATTAGGTTAGCCCCATCCCACCCCATCCCTGTTTCTACCATAAGGTTAGCCCCATCCCATATCTGTTTCTATCATTAGGTTAGACCCATCCCACCCCATCCCTGTTTCTACCATTAGGTTAGCCCCATCCCATATCTGTTTTTACCATTAGGTTAGCCCCATCCCATATCTGTTTTTACCATTAGGTTAGACCCATCCCACCCCATCCCTGTTTCTACCATTAGGTTAGCCCCATCCCATATCTGTTTTACCATTGGGTTAGCCCCACCCCACCCCATCCCTGTTTCTACCATTAGGTTAGTCCCATCCCATATCTGTTTCTACCATAGGGTTAGCCCCATCCCATATCTGTTTTTACCATTGGGTTAGCCCCATCCCACCCCATCCCTGTTTCTACCATTAGGTTAGCCCCATCCCATATCTGTTTTTACCATTAGGTGAGCCCCATCCCATGTCTGTTTTTACCATTGGGTTAGCCCCATCCCACCCCATCCCTGTTTCTACCATTAGGTTAGCCCTATCCCATATCTGATTTTTGCCATTGGGTTAGCCCCATCCCATATCTGTTTTTACCATTGGGTTAGCCCCATCCCACCCCATCCCTGTTTCTACCATTAGGTGAGCCCCATTCCATATCTGTTTTTACCATTAGGTTAGCCCCATTCCATATCTGTTTTTACCATTAGGTTAGCCCCATCCCACCCCATCTCTGTTTCTACCATTATGTTAGCCCCATCCCACCCCATCCCTGTTTCTACCATTGGGTTAGCCCCATCCCACCCCATCCCTGTTTCTACCATTGGGTTAGCCCCATCCCACCCCATCCCTGTTTCTATCATTAGGTTAGCCCCATCCCACCCCATCCCTGTTTATACCATTAGGTCAGCCCCATCCCACCCCATCCCTGTTTCTACCATTGGGTTAGCCCCATCCCATATCTGTTTTTACCATTAGGTTAGCCCCATCCCACCCCATCCCTCGGTGTGTGTGTGTGTGTGTGTGTGTGTGTGTGTGTGTGTGTGTGTGTGTGTGTGTGTGTGTGTGTGTGTGTGTGTGTGTGTGTGTGTGTGTGTGTGTGTGTGTGTGTGTGTGTGTGTGTGTGTGTGTGTGTGTGTGTGTGTGTGTGTTTGTGTGTGTGTGTGTGTGTGTGAGCGTCTATCTGATGAAACCAAATGAAATCCCCCGTTAACCCCGTTGTGCCGCTCCCTCTTTGACATATGGAACACCTACCTACCCGAGGCCCAGAGACCCGGCTGTCATTCCCTCTGTCATCTCCCAGACACACGTTGGCTGGGAGAAAATTGCTGAGCAGAGAGTAATATTGTTGGGGAAACATCACTAAAAGGGAGCATACGGCGGAAAGGGAGAATAACTTATTTGTTTTCTTTCATTCTTGCAAATGTTCCATTTCTGCTATGTGTCTGAATGGAAATTGAGATTGAACTTATTTCTGGGTCGAAAGGAGTCTAAACTCCTCTACCTTGATGGAAGCCGAGAGTCCATTCCGAGTAGAGTGGAAATGACATAAATCAGCCACGCAAACAGAGCCATGCTGACAGCTAACACTCTGGCTATTACGGACAGGTAACTGCATGCATCTCGATCAGACTAGCACAGAGACAGGCTGGGCTGCCACTGTCTGGCAAGCTAGTCCTCTCCAGTGTCACACAGCACAGCAGAACAGCAACACACTGTGTTTAGATAGAACACATGAGATCCATCTCTTCTGTCTGGATCCATACTACACAGTGGCCCTTATCCAATTCATCTTATCAACTTTAGGTCCAACAGAGACAGCAAGAGAACAAATGGAGACAATGTCTAGACCAGTCTCTGACCGTCTGGGTGATTGAAAGTTTTGACCTAAAATATATGGTCCAACTTCAGCATGTGGACGTCATGCCCCCCCACACCCCCATCTAATTTCTCTTACACACACAAACAGGCTGACTTCATACAAACACATTTGGAGCACCTCTGGGGCACTGGCAGAGACTGAGATCGAACAAAACCAAGAGGGGAGTGGCCTAGGGAATGGAACCCATCAATACAGGTGAAAGCGATGGCAATCTGTTGACCCAATCATTGAGGAGTTCTCAGGGGGTAACTGTTCTTCACTACATGTCACCGTGGAGCGTCTAAAATCTATCAGCCTGGTGATTACATGTCAGTGTCCTTCGGTGCTCTTTGGATCCATTTATTTTTTTATCTATTAAGACGCTCAGAATCCGATGACATCTGCTCTTCACTTCATAATTGCCTCCAGGACAATGGCCAAATGAGTATCTGGCTGACTACGTTAATCGCCAGCTACAGTGAGCTCCAAAAGTATTGGGGCAGTGACATATTTATGTTGTTGTGGCTCTGTACTTCAGCACTTTGGATTTGAAATGATACAATGACTATGATGTTAAAGTGCAGACTGTCAGCTTTAATTTGTGGGTATTTTCATCCAACTTGGATACACTGTTTAGAAATGACAACACTTTTTGTACATAGTTCTCCCATTTTAGGGGACCAGAAGTATTGGGACAAATTCACTTATATGTAAATAGTTAAGTATTTGATCCCATATTCATAGCATGTAATGACTACATCAAGATTGTGACTCATTTGCTGTTTGTTTTGGTTGTTTCAGATTATTTTGTGCCCAATAGAAATTAATGGTAAATAATGTATTGTGTCATTTTAGAGTCACTTTTATTGTAAATAAGAATAAAATATGTTTGTTAACACGTCTACATTCATATGGATGCAACCATGATTAATGGTAATCCTGAATGAAACGTGAATAATGATGAGTGAGAAAGTTAGAGGCATAAATATCATACCCCCCCCCCCAAAAACAAAAAAATGCTAACCTCCCCTGTTATTGTAATGGTGAGAGGTTGTCTTGGGATATGCTATTTGTGGGTCTTTAACTTTCTCCCTCATCATTACTTTGGAGCACACTGTATGTGATTTGAGGGTCTGTTGGCTAGCAACCAGGCTGGATGTGTCACAGGACCCACTCCAATCCTGAAAAACCGCACACAATCTGACAGGTTGGCAAACATGTCAAAGACGAGGCCACTCAGTTCCATGTTGTTGGATGTTTCACTGGCTGGAAAACAAATAGGTTCACAATACAGTCTTTTCTTATCGGGATCAAGTCCTCTCCAACGCAGTTTAAACGCCAACATTTTTTTATGGCCCTTATTAATTCAAAATGAAGTAATGAAAGAAATTCTATTATGCCAATTTCATTTCAAAAGATTCTCAGCTGCATAAAAAAATCATGAGCTCTCGGCTGAGTATGAATATTTATGCGTCTGTGCCACTGCTTATAAAAGTAAAGAGGGCCTTTTCTAACCCACCCAAGACAACCCTTATCAGCATGATGTTTCCCTATAATGAAAGCCTTCGCAATGCACTTTCTGAGCAACATTTCGTTGTTCTATATTATGCTTGAGTCTTTCAGGTCGACGTGTACTCTTTCTTGAATATACTACTACTAATATACGTACTACTACTATCACAACTACTACTGCTGCTGCCTCATTGTATCATATGAATAGGATGCACAGTTCAAAGTGAATTTATCCCTGTGTCAAGGGATTTTACTACACAATGTATTACAGTTTGAACTAAATATTCCTAACTGAATGTACCTCTGATACTGATCCAACTGAAGCCTTCTCTCTTGTACCCACTCAGACAGCAGACACCATGAATCCTGGTCTAGTGCTCCCAGTGAACTGATTCCTGATGCTTCTGACAGCTCCTGATGTGCTGCCCTTCTCCCCTGTCTCGAGAACCCAGAGCCTCGAAAGCCAAGGCTGTTTCAGGTTGCAATTGGATGGAAGGAAAGTTAATTTAGCCCTGACAATTAATCTGCAGGAGCCAAACACCCTGTCTGGCTGTTGAAGTGTGACAGCACTGGCGAAGCAGCAGCAACAGCCAGCCTGGACGGGTGCGATCTGTCTCTCAGCTCGACACTCTCACCCAGTCGCCATGCGCTTTTCCACCTACAGACACTTCACCTCAGAAACTCATGCATTTTTAATGGCTTATTTCAATGTGCAAGGATGCCACGTGTTTGTTCTTAATAATGGGTTTTCAATCATATGCGGCAGAACTATAATTCTAAATGTTTTATTTGAGGGTCAATTTTGTAAACAAAAATTAATTTTGCAGTCAAACAAAGTTAAACAATTGCTTCCTGCAAGAAAAGAGGTTGTATTAATTAAATCCTCCAGTTCTTCTTTGTTTTTTGGCATTCGAATACAAGTTCTACTTCAGTCTTCTGGGATCGGGAGGATGATGTACCTACACTAAAATAATGACTAGAGCTGCAAGCACTGCAGGACTGGGTGTGAGAGGGAGAGGGGAGAGAGGCAGAGAGAGAGAGTGTGAGAGATAGATGAAAAGAGAGAGGGGCAGAAAGTGAGAGAGGGGGGGGCAGGTCTTGCAGTATTGTATCACTGCTTATAATTGAAATCTATACCCTGAGGTGACGAAAAACCTCTGTTACATATGTGATTTATATGTGTTATATCTTCCAGACTTTTCTTGATCACACTCGAAGATTTCTCCCAAAAGAATCTCAAAAGAATCTGGTGAAATATTGAAAACAACTCATTTTGTTTGTGTGCTCTGATTATGAATCCTCTGTTTAGAACAAACTTCAGACATGTTTGTGCATTATTCTGTCCTATCACAATGTCATATCTCGCTCTTTCTCTTCTTTCAAAGTACAAATCCAGTGAAGAAGAAGATTTTTCCTTTTCACATGTATCTGCCTAATATGCAGTGTTGTGTTCTCGGGCTCACGCTTGATTTAAATACATACATCTAATTACTGTGGAAGTCTGAACTGGAGCCATGTGGTAGAAATGCTTCTCTCTGTCATTCTAATAAGAAGATAATGGTTACACCTCCTACAGTGTACATTGTAACTAATGTACAGTATGCACCCTACACATCCCTATGTCATCTAGGAATGCCCTTGATTGGCCCATGTGACTACACCAGTCCCTTCATAGCAATAGAGGAAGTGAGCCATTCATAAAGGATAGGGTTAAAAGTGCTCCCAGTTGTCTGCTGCATGTCACACGGACACAGACAGACAGTAGCATTAAACAGTGGAGGAGGAAAACCTCTGTGTTTCTCTGAGCGAACTGTCAGTGATCTTGGCAGCAGACTGAACACTGAGATTAGTGCCAGTGAACACTGAACAGAGAGTTAAGGTGGATCAAGCCTGACTTGGACTGCTACAGATGATGGAACCTTGGGCCCCCGGGAGCATTCCACAAGCTCTGTGTTTGGTTTGGTCAGTTTGCTCTTACTTTGTCATTTTTGTCTGTTGCCACTGGGTTTGGCTGCTTGTTCTCAGGTCTAGCCTTTTATCTTGCCTATGTAAAGTGCTGGAGAGCGAGACAGAGATGGGGCTGTGACCAGGAAATGAACCCCTCTATTCAGTATCACCTGAGGACATTGAGGAACTGTCTCTCTCCGAAACATTCATGTTGATAGCTGCTACGTGGCAGAAGATGCACCCCACCCTTACCCTCCTCACCCCACCCTTACCCTCCTCACCCCACCCTTACCCTCCTCACCCCACCCTTACCCTCCTCACCCCACCCTTCCCCTCCTCACCCCACCCTTCCCCTCCTCACCCCACCCTTACCCTCCTCACCCCACCCTTACCCTCCTCACCTCACCCCACCCTTACCCTCCTCACCCCACCCTTACCCTCCTCACCCCACCCTTACCGTCCTCACCCCACCCTTACCCTCCTCACCCCACCCTTCCCCCTCCATTCCTGCCACAGAGGCAGACAGAACAGTGACCTGTAAATGGTGTGATACACTCCTTTCCATTAAGTTTATATTGAGAGCAATACCCCCAAAATAAAACACTTCTGTCTCACTCCAGCTGATCACTGGACATCAGTGATAGGAGAGAGGGGCCTGCAGTGGAAATCGATTGGAAAATAAATTACCACAGGCAGCATAGACCTTGCCAGAGACATGAGGAGAAAGAGGATGAATCTCCATTCCTTCTAAACTCCTTTGTGAGACAAATGTAAAAAACTATTTAGAAAATAATACTAATAAAGTTATAAGAATCCAAACCTAGCTAACGTTAATAATCAGATGGGGACGACATCAAGCGCTGGCGTTGTTTATGGCTTTTTTTCACTACTAGGGCATGCTGCTTCTTCAGCAGGCACTGAATTGTTTTTGATTGGCACGGGGCATCAGGCCCTCATTTCTCCTCTCCCAGCCTCCTCTCTAAATCAATGGAGTGTATAAACAGATCAGTTTAGTGGGTTGGTGCCTCGCCGTTCACAGGTGCTCACTGTCAATCCTGCCAGTACAAAAGTAAATACAAATCCATAGCATTGACACACAGCAAGTGCCTCTGTAATCTGTAATCAGTCTTCCTCAACCAGCAGTTTGGGTTAGATTCAAGACCGGACTAGAGCAGATTCATGGTAATGGATACTGTAACATCAAACCATTACAATGGAAATTAACATTATTGGTGGATTGTGTTTGCATTCAGATGTCAGAGTTGAATTTGACCTACACTACTATTCAAAAGTGTGGGGTCACTTAGAAATGTGTCACGCCCTGATCTGTTTCACCTGTCCTTGTGATTGTCTCCACCTCCTCCATGTGTCGCTTATTTACCCCAGTGTATTTATCCCTGTGTTTCCGGTCTCTCTGTGCCAGTTCGTCTTGTATGTTTCCAAGTCAACCAGCTTTTTTCCCATCTCCTGCTTTTTACATTCTCCTTTTTCTAGTCCTCCTGGTTTTGACCCTTGCCTGTTTCTGGACTTTGTACCCGCCTGCCTGACCATTCTGCCTGCCTAGACCACGAGCCTGTCTGCCACTCTGTACCTCCTGTACTCTGATCTGGTTTTGATCTTTTTGCCTGTCCACAACCATTCTCTTGCCGACCCCTTTGGATTAATAAACATTGTAAATCTCCAACCATCTGCCTCCTGTGTCTGCATTTGGGCCTTGCTTTGTGCCTTGATAGAAATGTCCTTGTTTTTGAAAGAAAAGCAAATTTGTGGTCCATTAAAATAACCACAAATTGATCAGAAATACAGTGTAGACATGGTTAATGTTGTAAATGACTATTGTAGCTGAAAACTGCATATTTTTTATGGAATATCTACATAGGGTACAGAGGCCCATTATCAGCAACCATCACTCCTGTGTTCCAATGGCACGTTGTGTCAGCTAATCCAAGTTTATCATTTTAAAAGGCAAATTTATCATTAGAAACCCCTTTTGGAATTATGTTAGCACAGCTGAAAACTGTTGAAAACTGTTGTTCGGATGAAAGAAGCAGCTTCATTAAATAGTACCCACAAAACACCAGTCTCAACGCCAACAGTGAAGAGGCGACTCCGGGATGCTGGCCTTCTAGGGAGAGTTTCAAAGAAAAATCCATATCTCAGACTGGCCAATAAAAATAAAAGATTAAGATGGGCAAAATAACACAGACACGGACAGAGGAACTCTGCCTGGAAGGCCAGCATCCCAGAGTCCTCTTCATTGCTGACTTTGAGACTGGTGTTTTGAGGGTACTATTTAATGAAGCTGCCAGTTGAGGACTTGTGAGGCATCTGTTTCTCAAACCAGACACTCTAATGTACTTGTCCTCTCGCTCAGTTGTGCACTCCTCTTTCTATGCTGTTTAGAGCCAGTTTGCGCTGTTCTGTGAAGGGAGCAGTACACAGCGTTGTACCAGATCTTCAGTTTCTTGGCAATTTCACGCATGGAATAGCCTTAATTTCTCAGAACAAGAATAGACTGATGCGTTTCAGAAGAAAGTCCTTTGTTTCTGGCCATTTTGAGCCTCTAATCGAACCCACAAATGCTGATGCTCCAGATACTCAACTAGTCTAAAGAATAACAGTTTTATTGCTTCTTTAATCAAAACAACAGTTTTCAGGTGTGCTAACATAATTGCAAAAGGGTTTTCTAATGATCAATTAGCCTTTTAAAATGATAAACTTGGATTAGCTAACACAACGTGCCATTGGAACACAGGAGTGATGGTTGCTGATAATGGGCCTCTGTACGCCTATGTAGATATTCCATTAAAAATCAGCCATTTCCAGCTACAATAGTCATTTACAACATTAACAATGTCTACACTGTATTTCTGATCAATTTGATGCTATTTTTATGGACAAAAACTGTGATTTTCTTTCAAAAACAAGGACATTTCTAAGTGACTCAACTTTTGAACGGTGATGTATATTGTCACAGCAAAATATTCCTTCAGCAACAGGATTGGAAATTATAGTCAATATTGTTGCTTGATCGGTGGTTAAACTATTAGCTGGACAAAAAAGTAGGACACAGGAAAAGTACAATACTGTTAATATAACCATGTGTTAGTGTGAGTTTTCAGTGAATTAATGAAAATCACAGAAGCTCATCTGCATATCCGGCGGCTGAGGAAAATTCTCAGCAACAGAAGAGGGATCAAATTAAGATCCTATCTCTGTAGTTGTGTTATCTATAGGTACATGTATGGAGGTGGATGTATAGCATCTGGTGAGTGATGTCATCACTCAGAACACCTCTGGTAGGACAAAGAAAAACAAAGGTTATGAAACAACCTGGGACGTCAGAGTGAGTGATATAATCTCTAATCTAATGGCACTGCTTCCCAGCTAATCCCACATAATCCACTGTAATTACGGACAATAAAAAGGGAACCCTTTAAACACGGATTTTAACTTTGATCACAATATTCAGAGCTCATTTCGATTATTAATGACAATCTATTCACAACTCAAATTTGAACGCTTTGAAGTGTGCTGGGTGTGCATTAATTTCCATGGCAATATGGAATATTGTAAAGATTACACATTATTGTACAATAGAACTAAATAAAGGCAGATTTAGCTTTAATCCCCAGTTTGATGAGAATGAAGTACCACAGAGTTGCTTTATTTCATTTCATTTGAAACTTCTCTCAGGGCTGAAATATACTGTAACTACTGTTATTAATATATCTAGTATTATTACTAGAGTTAATAGCAGGATACTGGAACTACTGTTATTAATATATCTAGTATTATTACTACTGGAACTACTGTTATTAATATATCTAGTATTATTACTAGAGTTAATATCCGTGCAGGATACTGGAACTACTGTTATTAATATATCTAGTATTATTACTAGAGTTAATATCCGTGCAGGATACTGGAACTACTGTTATTAATATATCTAGTATTATTACTAGAGTTAATATCCGTGCAGGATACTGGAACTACTGTTATTAATATATCTAGTATTATTACTACTGTAACTACTGTTATTAATAAATCTAGTATTATTACTAGAGTTAATAGCAGGATACTGGAACTACTGTTATTAATATATCTAGTATTATTACTAGAGTTAATATCCGTGCAGGATACTGGAACTACTGTTATTAATATATCTAGTATTATTACTAGAGTTAATAGCAGGATACTGTAACTACTGTTATTAATATATCTAGTATTATTACTAGAGTTAATAGCAGGATACTGGAACTACTGTTATTAATATATCTAGTATTATTACTAGAGGTAATAGCAGGATACTGGAACTACTGTTATTAATATATCTAGTATTATTACTAGAGTTAATATCCGTGCAGGATACTGGAACTACTGTTATTAATATATCTAGTATTATTACTAGAGTTAATATCCGTGCAGGATACTGGAACTACTGTTATTAATATATCTAGTATTATTACTAGAGTTAATATCCGTGCAGGATACTGGAACTACTGTTATTAATATATCTAGTATTATTACTAGAGTTAATATCCGTGCAGGATACTGGAACTACTGTTATTAATATATTTAGTATTATTACTAGAGTTAATAGCAGGATACTGGAACTTGACGTGTTCCCATCAAATTTCAGTGGGGTCACCCGTGGTCAAAGAGGGCGGCCATTTTGATTTCACTACGCCTTTCTTCCTCTGGTTTTCAATCTGCAGGTGTTGTTAGAATGATACACTGTTTGTGTTCAGTAACAGCTTTAATAAGTGATTTTTGCATACTGGGGGTCAGACAGGGCAGCGTTCCAGACACATTGACATGTTTATTAGTCTGTTAGCATACAGATGAGGTCGTCTGGTGCTGGCGGTTCTGTGCTCTTCTCTAATGAGGTTGAGATGAGGTCTGCTCTGGGCAGGGGAGTTCCACACCGCGTTGACCTTTACACCCCACACAAAAACCCATCACAAGGGTCTGTGTCTGACGGCAAACAACCATCTCACCATCCTCCCAGCGGACGCCATACATCAATCACCCTGCAAGTGACAAGACTCTATCAGAGAGGGAGGTCACTATGTGTGTCAGAGACTAGCCTGGTGCCACATCTGTTTGTGCTGTGTAGCCTACTATGGTGGTTGTTATGCCTGCTATGCTTGCAACACCTGGCATATCAACAACCATAGGAGTTGGCTATAGAGCACAAACAGATCTGGGACCAGGGCTAGGCAGAGACAGAGAGAGCGGTTGCAACAGTCCTCTCTCTACAGGCACTGATAACCCAAAGAGATTTGCATCACTGTTGTCACGATGATCATGTCACCTCCCTCTCTGCTCCACTGTCTGAGTAGCAGTCAACTGCATCATTCAGAGCTGCCTCACAGCAATGAAACATCATCCTCTGATGTCCATAACTACAAATGGAATGCCACTTACCTGACACCTATAGGGCCTACTACCGTTTCTGTAAACCATTGCATATGTATATTTTACTCTCACTCAATAGTATTGCATTAGAAATATAACAGCCTCCAATTCCTCTTGGCTAATGGACAGGTTTTTTTGTCACCTTGAATGGAGAAATGTATTTTGCATCTTAATGGGCCGCGTTGAAGACTCGTAAAATATACGATTCCGGCGATCGCTAGACTCAACAGTGCCATTATCCATAGTTTTGTGTTTCAAGTATGGTTATGGATAAAAATGCTGCCAAACACTCAATAACGCATGACCTTCTCTGGGCACCATGGACACCAACAAAACAATTATCTCGCTTCGTGTCCCCCGTCTCTCCGCATCGGTTCATACATCATTGTTTCTCAAAATGTAAACCCTAGCATTAATTTGAGCTGCTGCAGGGCGGGCTCCCGCTTCCCCCCCCCCCCCTTCCCCCCCAGATCAATGGTTGATTGCACTGCTACTATTTTAAACAACAACCCGCCTCTCCTATCTCTTCTCCTCTCAGGGCCAGTCCACTCCTCCAGTCCCAGCCCCAGTCGATACAGATGGCGGTCAGATTATGTCTGTCGTTTATCACGTTGCAGAGGGTAAAATAGGAGACTATCTTTGATAACAACCCTATTAGAATGATGAAAGGGGACTTTGTTGTTTTATGAACGGTGCAGACACATGAATACACACCTGATGTGTAGGTACTTCGGCATCTTCCATCTGTGACAGTCACAGACTGGAGCCGTCACATGCTGGATGGTCGATGGTCTGTTATGAGCAAGAGAATGAGGGACTACAAACCTAGATTTAAGACTATAGCCCCAATTCTATTTTCTTGTCCTTTTCCTCAAATACAATTATTACGAAGCCTTCTAACTTCCTCGAAAACTCAATTTATGTCCCTCTGAAAGGCACTGTGTGATAAAAAATAGACCTTATTAGTTTCTCTCCACTCTCTGCCATCTACTCTTTAATGGACTGGTTCCTCGCTACTTTTATGGACACATTAAAACATGTCAACGACTAAAAATCATTAGGTCTTAGAGTTGACATTTATTGGCAGCAGTTCTGCAAGTCATTCAGAGACACATCCCCGGTCCCCCTCGGTAGAAATGTCAGATGAATAAGGTACAAAACTAGGGACATCATCCGCACGGTTGTTAAATGACACAACGAAGCGATGCATTCCCCTGCCGTAGCTTGGCAACAGGACCATGTCTGTCCAGCGTCCACCCACAGAGAAGGAGTAAGGGGACAGGCTGGTTGCCATGAGTGACGGCATCCCGTTTCATTCATCAGCTCCACTTTGGCTCCTTGCATGACAAAGAGGATGTAGGCTACTGTACACTGATGACTGAAACTCTAAATGGACTTGAGCTATGAGTAACTGTCGGTTATACCAGGGCACCACAGTGACGCACCTGTTATGTCACCTGCATGCCTAATCCTCGTTATCTATAGGTTAAAACTCCCTGATGACTCACTCCAACCTTCTACTTCCTCATTGTTTACTGAATGGTACTTTCTCTGCCCTCAGCAGCTCAAAGTATCCTGGGATTTCCTACGCTAACACACTAGTATGACGGGTCAGTGCTTAAAGACTGGGCTGATGCACTTTGGGGAGCTAATTTACTGAATGTTACTTTCTCTGCCATCTCCCCTCAGTAGGAGGCCAGCGCACCAACTGATCAAATTTAAAACCACTAAGAAATTACTAATAAAAAGCATTAGAACCCCACAATGGCTACGAGCCTGAAGCATTTGACATGGGACAAAGGGTTGCTGGGACCAATGTGAGTTGTGTGAGTTGTAATGTGATGAGGGATGCAGGAGGGCGGCTGTGAGGCTGTGACCGACTGCTAAGATTAAAGGATTATTTGCATTCTCGGTCCCATGGAAACTGTCAAATTCTAAACGGTAACAATCGCTTCCTGCAAGCAAAGAGGTTTTATTAATTAAATCCCCCCCCATGATCAGGATGGGAAAACAACATATACAGAGGCCTCACGTCATCTCTTACTCTCAATGTAATCACATATAACAGTGATGTCTCAGAGGAAGGTACATGTATTGTTACTGTACGGCACCATCTACTATCCACTGTCTCCAAGGACCCCATCCTGTCATGAATCAACCCCACACAAGTCACGTTATTTCCAGCCAGCCGCAACGGATGTGTCCCTGAACTCCAGCTCTGAGACGGATGCACGTAGCTGGTAGAGGTCAATGGAGGATTATATAGCGCCTTATAACCATTCCCATCTTGTATATGCCCCGCTAGCACACAGTTAATGAGGGCAGGATCCTTTCTCCCAGGGCAGCTCTTAATATCCCCTATCATTGGGACAGAGGCCCCGTTGTGCCATGATGGAGCATCACAACCATCCATCTTGGCTCTAAAAAGACTCCCAGTTTCCTCTAGCTACTACCTCCTTATCTGCCTGTGGTGTGAAGCTGGTCCTCTTCTCTTCACTGTGCGGCCCAGAGCTTAGAGCCTATCCCAGCAAACCACAGTGGATTAGGCCCTTCACCATTGACAATTACCATTTCTGCACTGTATGCCATGTGACCTACTTGGAGACGGTCAATCTGTGACATTGGTTTGGCACCAACCTTTCAGATCAGCCCTAATAGAATGGATGCTACCCTAAACACCGTAGTCTGGAGATGTCTACGTGATGTGATGTAGTGCCTGCGTCTGTGATCTGAATCACATTGTATCGTTTCTTATCTCTCCAGAGTGGGTGTTTCCATAATTGTCCTCAGTCACCATTTCAGGACATTGATGAAATAAAAAAAATCCATAACATGAAACACAATTTCAGGAAGGTGATTGTGAAAACCTTCCTTACACCAGGAGCGCTTTCCTTGCTCGCACCATCACGAAGCCAGAGAAAAAACTAAGAACGATTTGACAACCTTGTAATCACTCTCTCGCTCAGCTAGAGTTTAAAGGAAAGCTTGGGAATAAAAAATGAAAAGAAGAATGAGATTGGGGAGGGGAGAGTGGGTGTGCTGTATTGTCCCATCAGGTGTGGGTTATTGAATTGATGTTGCTCCTTTAAACTCTATTTGCAGAGCTGGAGGTGGAGGTATGCAGGGCTGCACACCCAATAACAGCTGGGCTTCCAGTGAATCCTGGAGATCTGGAATGTGAGGCCTGGCGACCTTCCAGAGCCCAAAGGAGGATGGAGTCTGAGTCCCAGGCTTCTCACCATTCTCTCCAAATAAGATTGACCTCACTTCTCATTCGTCCCCATGCAAGCCGTGGGCAAGACGTGTGAGTGTGTGTGTGTGTGTGTGTGTGTGTGTGTGTGTGTGTGTGTGTGTGTGTGTGTGTGTGTGTGTGTGTGTGTGTATTCCAGTGGTCAACACACATTTGGCCTCTGAGTAAGAATCCATACATAAAATGGCTTCTGGGGAAACTTTCTAAACTGAATATTTTTTCCTTGGGTTTTTTTCTCCATTGGTTTCATGTCTGTCTGAGATTGTTGTCAAGAGTTCCTCCACCAATACAGAGAAGGGAGAAAATAATCAATATGACCGAAAAGGTAACTGGTACTTGGTAAGCAGCCAGCCTGGCCAGTCTGGTGATATTGTGCATTTCATCCAATTTATACGGAGGCCTCAATTCATATGTGAAAAGCAGAAATGAAATTCTCCTCTGATTAAATGGATGTGCTTGAGGTTTATTTCCTTTGGCGCTCGTGGTCCTCTACTACTCAGAACGTGAAGGGAATGGAAATGATTGGTCGACACGTCACACAACAATTTCTTTCTGAATAGGAAATATTGATAAAGCATGACATACAGACCAAGCACCATGGTCTTCTTCCATCTCGGGGCTGTAACAATTACAGTTGTGTTTCAACTTGAGGATATTCATCTGCTAATGTCTTCCACTATTTACCCAAGGACTACTCTACAGGCCTGTTCCGTTGGTAGTTATTCACTGTGATCATTTGAGGAGCTCTCTCCCTCCTTCTCTCCCTCTCTCCCTCCATCTCCATCTCTCTCGCTCTTCCTTCCCCTCTACACTTTGCTCTCTTCAGTCCATAAGCACCCTAATAACTAATGGTCCCTCTTCTCACTAGTTACCGTCCACCATTACTGCGTAGCACAGCAGATTAATAGCCTATTGAATCGTTTTACACGAGGCTGCAATAAATGTGACACCATTATACTATATTGATAACAACATTTAATATGCGCTCAGAGCCATCGGCATCAATACCTTCTGTCTCTCCAGAGGACAAGCTACAGGAAGGAGACAGCAGAGTGGCATTGAGACATCGAACCAAGACGAGGTGGGCATTTAGGGACAGACACTGGGCCCCAGCACCCTGTTCTCTCCCAGGACACTTGGGAGCAGTGCCAGTGCTGTAGCACCCAAGTCCAGGTTCGGGACTTGACTACAACGCTGGGCAGTGCTCAGCACACTGTCATACTGTGCTGTCAGCTTAAGAGGAAGAGGACTTTTTGGGACAGGCACGGGGAACCAGGAACCTCTCCTCTCCCCAGGATCCTTGGCGGAAGTGCACCGCACACTCACACTTTGTACCGTGGAGAAACACTCTTTTCACCACTTTGATCAGGAAATGACTTTTTCGCTGCAGGTTAGAAGAACTTACGCAGCAGGTTAGGGTAATTAATGTAGCAGGTTAGGAGACAGAAATCCTGTCTTAACCTGCTACGAAAATCCCTTTGTATCCAAGGGGTATGAAAAGAGTCTGTCCTATGTACTATCAGCTCTGTAACACCCTGATAGAGGTGTGAGACTGGTGGAGGGGTCCTGATACTCTCCAGAAGGCATCCGTCACTGAGACGAGTCCCAGGGAGGATAGTAAGAGGGAACACTGCATGTCAAACTGCCAAAGCTCATTAGAACCTAGAGGGATTGACAGCTATTCTCAGACCCAATGAGGCTCCTAGTTGCCTGGCTACCTGGGAAAACATTGAACGGTATGAGAGAAATAATGAATCCCTAAGCCTGCGTCCGTCGCACCGCCTCCCTGCCACTCTCCATCTGAGAGAGAGAGAGAGAGACAATATTTAGTTGAGGCTGTTGAAATTGCTTGCTAATAAAATGACAGTAACCCTTGGTGTCTCACATATTTGAAGCAAATTGGATTAACTTTAGGACAATTTTTCATCTTGATTTAAAAGTATGATAGATGTGATAACATCATATTTCATTGGATGACCATGTCTGTATACTTATACACTATTAAGTAATACTACCATGTCTTCACCAGCAGTAAGTAACAGTCTACAATGTAGTTTTTCAATGTTTCACAGTAACAACTGTTTCTCTTTGCAATGTCTGGACACTTACTGACATCTAGTGGTAAAGTACAGTTCTGACAACACAGGTACACCAGGTACTTCACTAGTTTAATTAGATGTTTTATTATTGTTGTTTTATGTCACTCTAGTCTGTACAATATATTTCCTAATAGATATTACAAAGGTGACAGCTGCATAGTCACTGTATATACGGATACCAGTTGGTTTGACAAGACTTGTCTGACTGTTAGATTGTCATAATGTGGGTTGGTAGCACAGGAGGTTGGTGACACCTTAATTGGGGAGGAAGGGCTCGTGGTAATGACTGGAGCAGAATAGGTGGAATGGTTTCAAATACATGGTTTAATGCCATTACATCCGCTCCCTTCCAGGTATTATTAAGAGCCGTCCTCCCCTCAGCAGCCTCCATTGGTTGGTAATATTGTGCATACACCCCTGAGCCAGAGCCTTAGTTTCTGTCGGGAGCAGGCAGAGTGAAGTTTTGGTTTTGTTGCCTAGCAACTCTCCATAATGGGAACGACATAGAAACTGCTGGTCATTGTGGGTGGAGGCCATTTCAACACTATCAACCTGCACTTTGATCCAGCAAGCCACCACAACTTACATTGCCAAGTTGATCGATTCTAACATCGAATCAAGAGGAGAGCATTTTGGGGCAGACACTGGGCCCCAGTACCCTGTTCTCTCACAGGACACTTGGGAGCAGTGCCAGAATTGTAGTACCCGAGTCCAGGTTAGAGACTTGACTACAACGCTGGGCAGGGATCAGCACACTGTCATACTGTGCTGTCAGCTTAAGAGGAAGATGACATTTAGGGACAGGCACGGGGAACCAGCAACCTCTCCTCTCCCCAGGACCCTTGGGAAGTGCACTGCACACTCACACTCTGTACTGTGGAGAAACACTCTTTTCACCACCTCGATCAGGAAGTGAATTTTTTGCTGCAGGTTAGGAGAACTTACACAGCAGGTTGAGAGAATTAATGTAGCAGGTTAGGAGACTGAGGTATAAGGTTAGAAAAGGGGTTAAGGTTAGCAAAAAGACTCTCCTAACCTGCTACGAAAATCACTTCGTTTCGAAGTTGCGTGTAAAGAGTCTGTCCCCTGTACTATCAACTTGGAGCCCCAATGAGTCTCCAAGTGTTACGATGAGCGAAGGGGGGGAACACAAGAGCGGACTCAGAAGAGGAAGCCGGGATGAATTGAACACAGAGAAATGGGGAGTGCAGAACCGGGGTAGCTCAGATGAGTTGCAAAAACCATGAGTATAGAGTGAGGTTGGAGTTGGCTGAGTAGAACAGGTGAACAGGTCCTGAGGGGAATCCAAGGTAATGGTGGTGAGTGATATCCAGAGCAAGGTGGTTGGTGGTGAGATGTGGAACAGGAGACAGGAGCCAGGAGCCAGAGAGAGCGGTAACTGAGGTGGCAGGAGTGAGTATGTAGAGGTCTTGATTTATGAGATGAGTTGCAGCTGGTAGGGACCTGCTCCGACTCCAGCACACCTGTCTCCAACCACACACACACACACACAGACAGAGAGACAGAGAGAGAGAGAGAGAGAGAGAGAGAGAGAGAGGACAATATTTAGTTGAGGCTGTTGAAATTGCTTGCTAATAAAATGATAGTAACCCTTGGTGTCTGACATATTTGAAGCAAATTGGATTTACTTTAGGACCATTTTCCATCTAGATTTAAAAGTATGTAACACATAATAACAGCATATCTCATTGGGTGACCTGTTTGTATACTTATACACAACTAAGTAATACTACCATGTCTTCACCAGCAGTAAGTAACAGTCTACAATGTACGTAGTTTGGAATGTGTTTCACAGTAACAACTGTTTCTCTTTGCAATGTCTGGACACTTACTGACATC